>NC_135720.1:3002500-3168997 GCF_964656455.1 Halichoerus grypus | reverse complement strand
GAAGGGCCCCCACAATCATGTGTGAGCTGGGACAAGAGAGACAAGTCAAGGACAAAGTTGACTTCACACTCAGCAGCTCATTCTTCCCCAAAGCAGCACAAATATCGTCCAAATTCTCCATCAGCAGGCGCACAATCTGAGCGGACAAGGCAGCTGTCCCCGAGACTGCCTGAACGGAGGTTCCCACACTCAGAAGTGTGCCAGTGCTGGGAGTGAACAGAGCTGTCAGGAGTCACCTGTCCCCTTAGGACGCACAGGGAATTAGGTTCTTTACAACCCCACATACAGGTGCGGAGACCATGAGGCAGCCACAAGGAAAGCTCAGTACCAGACTGTTCCAGAGTCATCAAGCAGTTCTTGGAGGTGAGCGCTGATGGTGGTTTCTTTCGGAGAGCTGAACAACAGATCCGGCCCTTCTCATTCCCAAGAAGCAGGTTCTATTTATTGGCTCACAAAGGGGACCCAACCGTGAACAGGAGAGCAACCATCAGGGAGAGTTATGAGGGCAGCGTCACAGGGACTCCAACCGTGAACAGCCACCAACCCCAGTTCACGTCTCCCTGGACACTCCCCCAGGGAGAAGGGCCTTTGCCCACTCGGGCAGCCAGGTTACTGATGTCTACAAAGGTGGGCAGAGGACAGACTCCTCCAGCGGGTCATCACCGCTGCTCCAGACCCCTTCCTGGTGGCTCCCGACAGCTGTGGGCCCAGAACCACGGTGCTCATTTCCAGGGGACCCAGCTGGTGCTCCGCCTGCCTCACTGGGGAATTAGGTCCATGATTCCTTTGGTTTTCCCTAGGAGTCCTTCACTCAGTCAGGGAATCTTTTACCTGGCACCTACTCTATGCCCACGAACATGTTGCTTTGAAGACGGTCTTTATTCAGAGTCGGAAAACAGAGGTTCAAATCTGGCCCTTTGAAGACCAGCAGTTTGTAAATTCTCTTAGATGGCCCTGGGCCTCCCCGATCTCCGTTTTAGGAAATCTCTCTCTAACCAGCTCAACAAGAGGACACAGAGGCTCCTCATTTCCCGTGTTTTGCTCTCCTCCCCTCCCCTTGCTTCCTCTCTGCCTAATTCCCCACTCACCTGCACCAGTGACATGTGTCTGGAGCCTGATGAGCACCAGTTCTAAATCTCACGCTGCAGAAGGTGTGGAGATGCATCCACGGGTCGCAGTTACCTGGACAGCACAACAAACGTCTGGGCGCAACTACAAAGCCAACCACGTGCTCTGAAAGTTCGCTGGAATTCCTCCGTAGCACAGGTGCTCTGCACATCCCAGCTGTTCTTGCTAACACGGGATCGAGACTAAGTAGAAGACCTACTGAGCATGCAAGTTGGGTGCCATTCATCCGATGCTGAAGCACTCTGGAACTCCTCCGGGAACCAGTTTCGGTCCCTGCCCTGTGTTCTGTGGGCCTGGGCCCTGAATTCTAGGAAGTGCTAAACAGCTGATTCACACAAACGCTTGTTCACACCGCAAAGATAAGTCTCCTCCCCTGTCTTCCCTGAGCTGGGCCAGTAGGAGATGCACCTTAGCAGGTTCACCCTTAGAGCCCTGGGGCTTAGAGTCGGGGCTAACAAAGTCATGGTTAGCCTTAGCACAGAGTAAAACAGCTTAATCGCAAATGAATTTCTCACAAATATGTGCCGCTGGTCACCAGGTGCCTACCCAGGGCAAATCCATGCCCGCCAGGGAAGAAAGGGCTCAGAGCCCAGGCCACCTGACAGCTCGTTAGGATGCAGGTGAGCTGCAGCAAGGCACAGGCAGGGTCCCCATCCCTAACCCCACCCTCCGGTCCCAGCGCAAAACAGAGAAGAATCACCTTCAGACACAAGCCCTGGGGTCATTACTTACGGTCAGGCAGTCCCTCCTTACAAGACCCAAGAGCGGAACAATTAAATCGGGACAGCAAAACCCCAAGCGGGGGCTACTGCCAAGGGCCCTTTTCCTCACACTCCAGCTGCATCAGAATCCCAGGGGGCTTGTTAAAAACAGACTCCTGGGCCCCACCCCAGAGTTTCACGGGGAATTTGCATTTCTAAGAAGCTCCCAGTGGGTGCTGGGCTGGTCAGGGCCACTCTCACTGACTCAGTGTCTTGTAAGCGACTGGGTGTGTGGTGTCTGATAATGGGGCGAATCTGTCCCAACACATCTAAGAATGCCCAGATTTGCTAATACTCCCACGTCTGTGCATTATATCATCCCCTCGTCAAGCGAGCGCGGCGCTCTGGTCCCGGGTGCAGTGTTAAGAGGCCAAGGAGCTGACAGAGAGGCTGATTTATAGCAACACTATGGACAAGCTTGTCCTAGACCTCCAGAGTGGCTCCCAAGCAGCGGAAAGCCAAGCTGCCCCATCTCTGAGAGGCAAGGTCTGTGCGCATAACCATTCGGTAATAAAGAAAAGTCAAGCAGTGATAATAAAATATAGTATTTGGCGATCAATGGAAAGTGAACTCCCAACATAGTTCAACCAGCAGCCCAACCTTTGACTTTGAAGGGGGCAGTTCCCACCGCAGCCGGACATTTATATTTTGTGGCCAATCAAATCCCAAGCCTACTCTGCTGAAAGCGCTACTGAGTTTCTGCGAGGTGACTCGTGGCATCTCAGATGGGACCTATGGCCACATGAGCCTGAGCTGCCCCCGAACCACGTGACCTGGCTTCAGTATTTCGAGGACATTCTTTCCAGGATTTTTGAAGTTCAAGTAATTAAGGCCGAGTGGTTACATTTCACGCAGCCCCCACACCCGCGACCACAGTCACACGCCCTCTTGGATCACATTGCCGATAAAAACCACAACCCCGTGCCACATGGTTTTAGAAAGAAAACGTGAAACTAGGTAGGAAAAAACTGTAAATCTGGACACACTGGATTCCACAGATATGTTCCACCCTTTTCTCCCACTTTAATTTTCTCCATCGTCTTTCCCCTAAAGCATGGCTTGTCTACACTTATTTGTCTTCTCTGTTGACAAATTGTTAGAGCAATCACCTTAAATTCATTTTGGATGTCATTTCAAGTGGCACTTTTCCTTCTCCTGTTAAAAACGGTCTTGCCTCATTTCAGTTTTATTTTTTTCTCGCCTTTCTGTGAACAATTCCTCCTTGGCCAGCTATTGAGTAACGATGTTGAGTCAAAGATATGTTTGCCCTAATGCAGGCAAACCAAACAGGAGCTCCATGGCCAACAGAGACCCAAGGGCCAGATAAAAGGCCAAGAGGCTTTCTCACAGCTAGGTGCGAGCTGCACCCACCGAGTTCCAAATTCACCTGAAGGGTCCTCCTGCAGAAAGGTTTCTGGTGAAAATACTTACATCTAGCAAAAAGCAATGATTAGGAAGGGACTTTGCAGACTTCAGAGTCATATTATAACATTTTTTTAATTGGAAAGTTTAGAAAGACGTCATTTTATTCTCAGCATACATATAAATGTTGTGTTCTATGGCTTACAGTCTTGTTTTGTATTTAATGAAGACTTTGTTTTTAGAGCAGTTTTAGGTTCACAACAAAATTGAGAGGAAGGTACAGAGATTTCCCAGAGCCTCCCTCATAATCAACAACGCTCACCAAAGAGGTACATTTGTTACCGAGGATGAGCCTACATTGACACAAGGTCCATAGCTTGCCTTGGCACCCTTGATGGTGTACATTCGATGGGTTAGACAAATGTGTCATAACATACAGTCAACAATATAATATCAAACAGAATAGTTTCACGGCCCTAAAACTCCTCTGTCCTCTGCCTATTTGTCCCTGTACCCCCATCCTCATCAACCACTGATCTTTTCACGGTCTCTATAGTTTTGCCTTTTCCAGAATGTCATATAGTTGAATCATACAATACGTAGCCTTTACCGACTGACTTCTTTCACTTAATAATATGCATCTAAGGTTCCTGTGTGTCTTTCATGGCTTGATAGCGCATTTCTTTCTAGCATTTCCATTGCCTGAATGGACCACAGTTTATTTATCCATTCACCTACCAAAGGACATCTTGGTTGCTTCCAAGTTTAGGCAATTATGAATGAAGCTGCTATAAACATCTGTGTGCAGGCTTTTGTGGACATAAGTTTTCAACTCCTTTGGGTAAATAATGAGAAGCGTGATTGCTGGATTGTACAACAAGAGCATGTGTAGTTTTGTAAGAAACTGCCAAATTGTCTTGCACAGTGGCTGCACCATTTTGCTTTCCCACCAGCAGTGAATGAGACTTCTTGCTCCAAGTCCTTGTCAGCATTTAGTGCTGTCAGCGTTCAGATTTTGGCCACTCTAATCAGTGTGTAGTGGTATCTCATTGTTTGAATTTGCATTTCCCTAATGCCATATGTTCCAGACCATCTTTTCATAGTTTATTTGCTATCTGCATATCTTCTCTGGTGAGGGATCTCTTACAGTCTTTGGTCCATTTTTAAATTGGGTTGTTTTCTTATTGTTGAGTCTTATGAGTTCTTTGTATATTTGAGATTATAGTCCTTTATCAGATGTGTCTTTTGCAAATACATTCTTCCCATCTTGTGGATTGTCTTCTAAATTCTCTTGGCATTGTCTTTCAGAGTAGAAGCCTTTTTTTGTTTTGTTTTGTTTATCTGTTTTAAGAAAGAGAGAACACAAGTGGGGAAGGACAGAGGGAGAGACGGAGAGAGAATCTCAAGGAGGCTCCATGTGCATCACGGAGCCCAGTGCAGGGCTCCATCTCATGATCCTGAGATCATGACCTGAGCCAAAATCAGGAGTCGGATGCTTAACTGACTGAGCCACCTTGGTGCCCATAGAATAGAAGTTTTTAATTTTAATAAAGACCAGCTTATCAATTAGTTCTTTAGTGGACAATGCCTTTGGTATTGTACCTAAAATGTCATCACCATGCCAGAGCATATAGGTTTACTCCTCTGTTTTCTTCTAGGAGTTTTACAGTTTTGCATTTAGATTTAAGTACATAATGCATCTGAGTTAACTTTTATGAAGGGTGTAAGGTCTGTGTCTAGATTCATTTTTTGCATGCAAATCTCCAGTTGTTCCAGCACCACTTGTTGCAAAGACTATCTTTGCTCCATTGTATTGCTTTTGCTCCAGTTGACTAATTTCTGTCGGTCTATTTCTGGGCTCTCTACTCTGTTCCACTGATCGATTTATCTGTTCTTTCTCCACTACCTCACTGTCTTCATTACTGTAGTTTATAGTAAGTATTGATGTAGGGTAGTGTCAGTCTTCCAAGTTTGTTCTTCTCCTTCAATATTGTATTGACTATTCTGGGTCTTCTGCTTTCTATATAAACTTTAGAAACAGTTTGTTAATATTGAAAAAATATTTGCTGGGATTTTGATTGGATTGCACCGAATCTATAGATCAATGGGAAGAACTAATATCTTGACACTACTGAGTCTTCCTATCCATGAACATGGAATCTTTCTCCATTTATTTAGTTCTTTTGATTTTGTTTGTCAGAACTTGGTAGTTTTCCTCATATAGAACTTGTCCATATTTTGTTAGAGTTATACCTAACTCTAATACCTAAGTATTTCTTTATTTCTTTTTTTGGGGGGGGAGGGGTGCAGGGATGCTAATGTAAAGGTATTGTGTTTTTAATTTCAAATTTCACTTGTTCATTGCTGGCCTATGGTAAAACAACTTACTTTTGTGTATTAGCCTTGTATCCTACAATTACACTATAATTACTGATTAGTTCCAGGAGTTTTTTTGTCCATTCTTTCAATTTTCTACATAGATAATCATGTCGTCTGTGAGCAAAGATAGTTTTAAGTCTTTCTTGTCAATCTGTATACTTTTTATTTCCTTTTCTTATCTAATTGCAAAAATAAGGACTTCCAGTACAATGTCGAACAGTAATGATGGGAAGAGACACTTGCCTTGTACTTGATCTTAGTGAGAAAGCCTTGAGTTTCTCACCATTAAGTGTGATCTTAACTGTATGTTTTTGCAGATATTTATCAAGTTGAGGAAATTCCCTTCTATTTCTAGTTTACTGAGAGGACTTTTTTTTTTATCATGAATGAGTGTTGGATTTTGTCAAATGTTTTTTTCTGCATCTACTGATATGATCGTGTGATTTTTCTTTTTCAGTCTGTTTATGTACTGAATTACATCAATTGATTTTCAAACGTTGAACCAGCCTTACATACCTGGGATAGAGCCCAACGGATTATAGTATATAATTATTTTTATGTTTGGGGGGTTTGATTTGCTACTGTTTTGTTGAGAATTTTTGCATTTATGTTCAAGAGAGATATTGGTCTGTAGTTGTCTTTTCTTGTAATGTAATTTATATCACTTTACTAATAAACATTACTAATGAAATTGGTGGACTAATGTTCACTGGTCACAAGGAAAGGCTTCTCTGTACATTTGTTGCATGTTCTCTGATAATTTTGTGCTCTACCCTAGATAGGTATGGCTAGGTTAACAGGCTTTGGAGACAAGCTGGATTTGGATTCAGGGTTCATGTCATGCTAACTGGGTACCCTGTGTGAGTGAGTTGTCAATTGTCTCAAGTTTCCATTTCCTCATCTGCAAAATAGATTTACTAAAAAATAGTACACCATCTCACAGGGTTTGTATGAAGATTAATTAGTATAATCCAGGTACAATGCTTGAAATATCATATTAAATACGTAGTGTTATTATTTTTGTTATTTGCCTAGCCTACATCTTATTGCTTTAATATGAGCTAAAAACCCAGGGCACCTGGGTGGCTCAGTCAGTTGAGCGTCTGAGTCTTGGTTTCAGCTCAGGTCATGATCTCAGGGTCATGAGATCAAGACCCACATCATGCTCTGTGCTCAGAGAGATTCTCTCTCTCCCTTTCCCCCTGCCCCTCCCCCCACTCATACTTGCTCTCTCTCTCAAATAAATAAACCTTTAAAAAAAATATGAGCTTAAAACTCTTTTTTCCTTATTATAATATTTTATGTAGGGCATTTTTAATTTTTAGTCTATTCTCTGGAGCCTTTTCCCATGGCACTGTGATATTGCAGATTGATGCCTGCAAAATAAGTCTTACTTAAATTTAGTGGTGATTATTTTTCATATATAAAGTAATGTTAACATCTCCTAAAAAGCTGTAAAATGGAAAACTGTAATCATTACACATTAATAAGCACTTGCATGTGTAGTGTGGCTTTGGGTTTATTAACTAGCATCTATACTCAGTCTTCTGAATAGGAGTTTTCTATACAGTACGTTTGTTTTTCACATCGTGTGTTATTTTTCTAGTTGTTTTTTCTCTGTATCTAGATGATTATACACTTTGAATCAGGAGAAACATTAACATCTGCCTAGGTGAACCTCTCTTTCAAAACCAAAATCCCTGGTGTGGGGTACGGGGAGGGAGGTAGAACGGGGGAAAGGTGGATGGTGGTGTCCAGTTTAGGCTTACACACTTCCAAGCTACCCAGAGTTAGCCTGGAGCAAGGGTACACCTTTAGTCATTAAAAAAATTCCATCTCATATTGAACTGAAATTTACTTCTTTGTAATTCCTTCCCTTTGGTCTTAGTCTGGTCTCTGAAGCTACTTAGGAAAAATATGAAATACATCTGAAATATGCTTTTTGGAATATGAAATAATATGAAACCCACATGAGAACCCCAAGTGTCTGAGGACCCTTACGCTCCCCTTACACGTGTCTTTGGGCTCAGTAAACCTGTTTGAGTCCTTCCTGTGTGGAAGTTTCTAGAGCTTTACTATGCAGTCCAGCTTTCTTTTGAAAAGGGGACAATATTTTCATTCTTGCCTTGAAATGTGCATGAAATCCTGTAAGTTGTCTACCAAATCTCCCCCGCTGCAGCAGAACCGCTTCTATACACATGCATGGATGTGTGGACAAAGAAAGTGCTTTCAGTGCTTCTCTGAATAGAGGGGGTGACCAGAAATCATTTACATCAAAGACAGTTGTAATTTCTTCAATTTCTCCAGAGACAATGAAGTCTTACTTTCAGGCAGATAGTGATTTTTTTTTTCAAAAGCTCCACATTTCTAACATTATTAGAGAAAACCACCTTTCCTAGTTTCATATGTAAGACTTATCTTGATTGAAAGGTGTTAAATGGAACTTCAGAGTCTGGAGTCATGAGACCATGTTGTCTTTCCTGCAGCGAATGCCATACATAAGACAAACATTTGCTGCAAATTAAACTTTCAGCCATCTCCAACCATCTGACAAAGGGGCCCCAAAAATGCTGCCCTGTCTAGCAGACTGAGAGTGATGTGCTCTTGCACCCGGGTGTGAAGGGCCAGCCCTCCTCAGCTCATCTAAGAGGGCACAGTAAACCGTATGCTGGCCCAGGCCCCACCCGGCGAACAGAACAAACCCCAAACACCTGCCTGACGGCCGGGGCTATCGTCTGTGCCCCAACGATTTGCTGGTGAAGGAAAAGTTCAAGACACAACCTACCAGGTGGTTCAGAAAAAGAAAATGATAAAACCATTCACAATAAAATAAAACATGCTTTAAACAGCATACATTCTTCATTTTTATCTTTAAAAGGAATTATGCCAGGCACTTTCACGTCGGGTTCCGCTCACAAAATAGGCATTATCATCACCATTTCTAGATGAACTCAGGGGGGCTGACGACCTGCTCAGACCACTTTAAAAGGAAAAAAACAAGGAGATGGACCCAGATTTTCTTACTCCAAGACAGAGCCTTCCCTTCACTGCTGCCACCAGGTGCAAATATGCAAAAAAAAAAAAAAAAAAAAAAAAAAAAAAAAAATCCAACACTATGAACCAAGGCAAAAAATTTCTTTTAGTTTTGAAATCTAACCAGCAAAGTGCAGGTACAAAAATGCACTTCATAATACTCTACATTCTATCCTAGATCCTTCAGTCTTTAATTTCCAAATCGTGCCATCTAGCTTTGGAATAACAGGCAAAACACCACTCTGAGAAGGAATGGAGATGCACAGAATAGCGAAGGAAGAACAATGGAAGCACAGCACCTGTCAGAAGAAAAGCATCCCCGAATCCCCGACCCCTGCGACCAGGGAGCAGTGACTTCAAGAGCCACACCAGTTAAAACCAGCTCAGGAAACCAGACACACACCGGGACAAGCACTCTCCTTTCTGGAAAAGCAAACCCTTTCAGACCGTACTAAACCTGCTGTGTATAGAGAAACTCCTTGGTTCATTTTCACCCTGATTTTATATAATAAGGAACAAGCCTAAGTTATTTTCTTCCTCTCCAAACCTGTATTTCTACTTGGTAATTTTGCTACTCTCCCTGTCCCATTTTTAGTAGGTTTTATCTCCCCAGATACACTCTCAGAAGCAGGGACCATGACTGTCCTCTTTTAGATCACCCAAATAAAAACTATTTGGATGATGCCAAGCATTACTTTGCATAAAATAAGAATTTAAAAATGTTTATTACACTCACCATTTTGCTGAGATGAATATTTTAATTCTAAGTAACTAAAAATCATGGAACATAGTAGACACACAAAAAATATTCCCTAGTGGAATTAAAATAGAGTGTTAGAAAACACATTTTTCATCAGTATGAGAAATCTCACCTCTTCCCTCTGACTGGCGTTGACCATCAGCCTGGTTTTTCTTGTCTTAAGAGCAGCCCAGGGTCTAGGAGTAGACACTGGAAAGAAATGCTTTAAAGTTATCAAGGACGCATCTGCTCACGTAGTAACACAGCGTAGCATCTGATATTATAAATTTTCACTACCCTATAAATAGAAAGGAATATGAATTCACACTGAGATACTTTGCTTAATATTTAAGATCAACTTTAACATTTGAACAATAAATGCATTCTTTTGCCACAAAACTGGAAATTTACAGCCCTTTCTTTCAAAATTTATTCTGGGATTTCAATATTTAATAATATTATTTACATACATGAATGCTGGTAGATTTTTTATTTATCACTGTATAAAAATCAAAAATTATATCAATATGTTTCAATTCTTAAAATTCCAAGAAAAACTAAACTTATTTTGGTAGAGACAAAAAGCACATTTTATATGTAGCATTTAAATATTCCAAAATTATAGTAAACAGCATTTGTATTTGGAACAAGGTCCTGTGTTTTCTAGAAAATGTTATTATTTTTCTTTTGTGAATGTTTATGAACAGGCTGCTAACTTGGGTGCTCAGACTCCTTGGCATGACATACGGAGGTCTGGTCTCATGATTGCAACAGATCCATGATGACCAGATGGATGATGGAGATTTCCAGTGGTTGGGGCGTCTCCTCACACTGATCTATTAGAAAACACAGAACACTTGCTAATGGCAGGAAGAAATGTTTTGACAACAGATACTCTTCCGAGCCCATCACAGAACCTCCCTATGTCACCTGCACACCTATGCGCTCTCAAGAGTGAGAACCATTGTTTTGGAGTTTTTTTGTTCCTTCTATCTCTAATTTAAAACCTTCATTCAGATGTCCCAGTTTCTGTGTCCACTCAAAAAGATCCACAGTCTGTGTGTTCCCAGGATTTAAGTCCCGTTTACATATATAAATGGGCAGGTCAGAGTGAACAGCCATAAGCCATTCATTCCGCAATGACCAGATCCAAACTGTCCCTCCTTTGTCCCTCCTTGCTCCCTTACACTGGAGAGCACTGGCCCCTTGCCCTGAATTCCCAGCTGGAGGAGCTTTCTCAGCAGGCTTCCCACACCACCCCGCCCTTCGCCCTTTGGGAGCTCTGCGTGCACATGAAAAAGCGACAGGCCCTTTTGCTCCGACACACCTCACCACAATTTGCCCTTGAATTTTTCTGTTCTAAAAAACAAAAAGTTAATTTACTAAGAATGTTTAAATCTTCTCTGGAAGTCAACTTTTTGTGTTAATGGATTAAGTGCCCAAATTATGGAAGAAATCTGCAAGTTTGAGCAAAACGTCTTTAGACATTTTTATGGAAACAACACATAACAATATCTGGGGTAATGTGAAAGATGACATTGTCTATAAAACCCAGAACATAGGTTGGGGAAGAGAGTCTAGAATATTCATGCAAGATATTAACATGAATGCATAGCTAATAAAAGATGATGCTCACCTAAACATACTTTGCCTTAGCATTTTGCCCAAAGGAAAAGCTGTGACTATCAGCCAGTCATGTTCACTGTCCGGCATGGCCTACACTGGTACCTGGCACGGGGAACATCTAATAAATACTTACGCGAGAATCTGAGGGCGCTTCGCTCACCCTGAAGCGCTACAGACCTCAGAGAAGGTGGCATCCGTCTCCCAAGCCTATGAAGCTCTTCCATGGGCTACTCGATCCAACGCATTCATCTGAAAGCATCGCAAGCCACCCAGTGGTGTTGGTTAGAGTTTCATTCACTTTCCCACCACTGGCGTCTCCTACATGCTTACCAGCTATGCTTCCATGAGCGTCCATGATACTGTTGGGATGAAACCCACTGTGGGATACGAGCGGTGTTATAGGACTCCACAAAGTAAATTTAACTTACAAAATTTCTTGCAGCCCTACTTTAAAATCTCATGTTCTCAAACCTCAAACACTTTTTGGGAACACTAGATTTTCATCCCTCAGCTATTTATCGCATGTCTTTGTGCACAGTACTTAGCAAGGAGGAAATGCCCAACATTTATTGAAATGAATTTCTTCACTCTGGTGAGAGAGGCAGCCCAGGTACTGAGGGAAAAAGTGTGCAGTTTTTTCTCACCCTGAGATTTGGATCTTGATTATTGCTGTCACGGACGTTAGTTCACTAAAGGAAATATCAACCATATAAGCACGATTTTACAGCGCCTATTTATTTAAAAAATTATATTGAAATCCACATAGTTTCAAAAAGACACTTCAAAAATCTCGTAAAAACACCCCACCTGTAACGTTAAACTAACTGGAAGGCAGATTATATCACTACTTCCCAGGACTCAGTTAAAAAGTGAAAACACTTATCAAAATCCAGAAGAAACAAATAGGAAAAATACAAACTTTTAAATTTTATATTCTGGAGCTTTTGTTGGATTTCTGTTCCACAAGCTTCTTCCTGAATCAGCTTCCAAAACTCTTCAAAGGGGCTCACGTTCTTCAAGGGTCCACATTTGGCCAACTCCCTTGGCAACTCTGTAATCTTATTTTCAGAGAGAACAATAATTGTATTTCAATGATATTTTAGTGACAAATTATAAGTCAGCAGATAATTAGGAATTTAAAATCCCATTCCTAAGCATCGAGAGTATAACATGTGGATACCTTACAGGTATCTGATTAGGAAAGTGTTATTTTCAACAGTAATTGACCCCAAAAGAGTAATACCTTTGAAAGTCTCTGTCCTTAAATTCCAGGGGTTCATTTGTATTTAAAAATTAAAGGGAACAATTTGAAGGGAAGTAAACTGGACTTTTTTTTTTTTTTCTTTCTCCTCTTTCTCCTCTTCCTTCTATCCTCAATAGTAGTAGCTAGGAGTTAATGTAAGGGCGCTTCTTTGGAAGATGCTGGTGGAGCATAGGAGAGCATTAGGGACAAAAAGGAGAAAGAGGGGAAGAGTAGCCTTGAGGACAGTGAGAGGAAGTAGATAGAGATAACTGTCTTTTACAATTCAATTTCTAATTTTATCTCCCTTTGACGGGGAGACTTTAGAATTACCATACACTATAAACCAATTGTCACTTAGGAATATGCTGCTATGGTAATAAATGATGGCATCAGGATTCTCACCTCTTCTAAATATCATTTCATCTCTTAGAAATTGGGAGGACATGGCACACTGATAAGGCATGTTTTAGTAAGTATAACTAGATATATGGAGCAGCTTCTTTAAAAGAAGGACGACAGCCCAGAAAAACTAATTAACCCAGGGATTTTTAACTCGGGGGTGGAATTTCCCGTGTTCAGTTCAAGGACAATAAAATCAGGAAGCAAAGGGCTCTAAAAAGATGGGGGATTTTTTTTTTTTTTTGATGATGATGCAAATGTAACTGACGTCAGCACAAATCAGACAATGTTTTCTCTCCAATTTCTAAAGCAATTCCTCACTATGTGAGGCCGTTCTCGGGGGCGGCTGCGGTGCCCCCCCAGGTAGGTTCCCTCCCTCCCTGGGCAGGAAGAACTTGCACCCCCACGGCTGTGCCTGGGGCTGTGCTCGGAACAGAATGGCGCTGAAACGAGAGGGACGCCTGTCGTGTCGTGCCGGTCTTCACGAGCGCCTGCGAGGGTACGGAAAGCAGACCCTCAGCAAGTGCAGGGGTGTGGGGGGCATGACGTTGGGGTGTCCCCTCCTGTCCGGCTTTCCGCGTTTCACACGTCCCTGAGGGGCTGCCAGGGTCTGGCACTGCTCCCACCTACCGAGGGCAGAGGGGCTGCGGGGCCCGGGCCCCCCATCCCTGGGTCGTTATGACGATGAAGCACGTTTGAGAGGAGACACAGACCACCGCGGCGGCGGGAACGCCTGCCCAGGCTTCCTCAGCCCGCTCCCACTCGCCCGAGGTCCTACCGGGGAAGCACCAGGGCGCGGGGCGCACGCGCGCGGGGGGGGGGGCACTCGGGGAGTGAGCGGGGCGCACGCGCGTGTGACGGGGGCACGTCCGGGCGCGATGCGCGGCGTGGGGCGCTGCGCGTGGTGCGGGCGCAGGAGCGCTGCGCAGGGCGGCGCCGCGTGGGGGGCACGCAGGGGTGCGGTGAAATGCGGTATTTGCGGTGCGTGGATGCGGGGCGGGGCGCGGAGGGGTAGGTGCAGGCGGGGAAGCGCTGCAGGGCGGGCGCTGCGTGGGGGGCACGCAGGGGTGCGGTGAAATGCGGTATTTGCGGTGCGTGGATGCAGGGCGGGGCGGGGAGGGGCGCGGAGGGGTAGGTGCAGGCGGGGAAGCGCTGCAGGGCGGGCGCCGCGTGGGGAGCATGGGGGGCGCTGAGGTGGGGGTGCACGCGGGGCGCCTGGCGGGGCGCGCGGGGTGGGGGCCGCGGGGGCGCCTGTTCACCCCCAGGAGCAAGCTGCAGGGCAGGAAAGAAAAGTTGCGGTCAGCCTGTGGTTCAGTAGCGGGGAGACAAAGGCGACAACAAATGACAAGTAAACATCCAGCCACAGGAAGCCATTAAGGAGAGTGGGCGCTAATGAGCGCGCAGCGGGGACCCGCCGAGGAAACGCCGCGGGCCCCCGACCCGCCCGGAGCCCCGCTGGCAGGCCGTAGACCTGCTGTGCTCTTCTGTCCCCCTCTCCAGTTGTGCCATTCGAAGCCGCAATTACTGGCATCCCAATAGGAAGACTCCAGGGGTAAAAAGAGAAGATTGGGATTCTGTGATTTCGCACATTCTCACGTCTTGCCTTAACTAGCCGCGTGTGAACACGAAGATGTGAGTACCAAGCCACTTCCCAAGGAGCCTTGTGAGATAGTTTCTCGTAAAAATCAACTCTAATGAATAACCAAATGTTCCTTTGTGCTCCCTTAAATTTCAAACTATTAAGAAATTTGTTTTCACGGAGCAGTGGTCTGTCAAGCAAGGGCTCACGGCCTCGCTGTGACTTGGTGTCTGGACTATTTAAGAGCCTCATAGCTGGCGCTCATTTTTGGAGAAACAGTTCTTTCTCCGGAGGGCTGGATCGAGGTTTCACAAATACCCTGGGGCAGGTGGTGCGGTTCGCGCGCGGTCCCGGAACATCCTCCGCGGACGCCCGGCCCGCGGCCACCCCCTCGGTCGAGGCCCCGGCGGCAGCGACAGCCAGAGGCCCTCGCGGCCAACGCGGTGAGGCCCGGCCGCGTCCACCCCGGGCCGGCGGATCCACAGGTACCAGACCACACACAGAGATGGGCTTAGAAACTTAAGGGAGCCATGCAAAGGCACTTCCAACAGAATCTGCCTTTTAAACTTGTTCACACTTAAACATTTGAGAAAGTGAGTGGGAAAGTGGTTTAGGGTAAATTTCATTTCAGTAAGCCTATTTTAGATGCTTGGGCGAACAAGTATTGCTAAGCATTACCCAAGACTTGGAAATTGTTTCTTTATGATTTCTTTATATGCAGTGTTCCCTTTCGGAGAAAAAGAGAATATATATGATCATAACATATCTTTACAGATAACATATGACAGTGTAAACACTGATGAAGTTTAAGGAGACAAGCAAATCACTTAAATAATCCCAAAAGAAACTGTAGTGCACCGTGGCATCTCCCCACTGAGGCGGTCCTGTCTTCTACTTTGTGCCTTGCCATCTCTGTGACTTTTGTTTCTTGGTGAAAGTTCAAATATATTCTCATTGTTATATTTCTTGTGTTGTGCCCTGAATATCAAGTTAGAATAGCTTGATTAAGCTTTAATAATGGTATCACCCTATCCCATTGATTCTAACTGAGCTAGGAACACTTGAATTCAGAATAGAATGTATGTGTTCTATATGTATGTATATATTCTATTCATTATTTTTAGTTTTGAACCAACATTTCTGATCCTGACACTACAACGTCTCCATAAAATGAGTTGGATTAGATGGCACCTTCAGTCCCTTCTGAATCTAAAATTTTAAATTTCTTCATAATTTTTTTAAAAATATCATGTTAATATATGTCCATGTTTTTTTAAAATCACGTTGTTCAGAAGGGTTTAAAATAAAAACAACTAACTTCTGTTTCAGCCTACTCCACCCCAAGCCAGCTTCCCAGAAATTTCAACTTGACCCACTTCCGTTAGTAATTATGTTTGTATAAGCCTAGTCACAAATAGAATAGCCACCACCCCGGAAAAAGATTTGCAGCCTTCTGCTCTCTCTCTCTCTCTTTTTCTTTAGATGTATAGGAAGTGTGTTTACGGTTCTCCTTTCCCTTTCATTGTGAGGGAGTCACACCTCTCAGAAGAATGGAGGCATCCAGGGAGAATTTTCCTTATGCAAACCTTGAGTCTCCTAGAAGATTTACCTTTTTCTTGAGTCGTAGCTCCCTTGCATTGATTTCCCAGAATGTGCAGCACCAGACCCACAGGGGTCTCCCCAAGACCCCTAACTTTACACCTTACTATTTTTCTAGTGCTCACGGTTGACTGAGAGGCAGCTTCACGTCAAGGAACCATAGTGGCAATGAGAATCTAATTGCTGTGGGCAATTGTAAACTTCAGGAGTCATGAATTGTAATATCTACACACCAGGTACGCCAGATTTGTTCATCAAATTAGGCCCTTTCTTTCAAATCAATATTTTGGGGGAATATTTCCCTTATGAAAATAGAAATCTATAAATATAAAATTGTCTTAGAGATATTTTTAGACCATGAAAAGTTATCCAAGATTGCTTTGGCTATTTGGAGTCTTTTGTAGTTCCATACACATTTTAGGATTGTTCTATTTCTGCAAAAAGTGTCTTTGGAATTTTGATAGAGACTGCATTGAATCTGTAGATTGCTTTGGGTTATGTGGACATTTTAGCAATATTCTTCCAATCCATGAGCATGGAATAGCTTCCCATTTATTTGTGTCTTCTTCAGTTTCTTTCATTAATGCCTCATAGTTTTCAATATACATGTCTTTCACCACCTTAGTTAAATTTATTACTAAGTTTTTTATCCTTTTTGATGAAATTGGAAATGAGATTATTTTCTTAATTTCTCTGAGAACTCGTTATTAGTGTATAGGAATGCAACAGATTTTTGTGCATTGATTTTGTCTCCTGCAACTTTACTGAATTCTTTTATTAGTCCTAAGAGTCTTTTGGTGGAGTTTTTAGGTTTTTTATATATAATATTATGTCATCTCCAAATAGTGACAGTTTTATTTCCTCCTTTCCAATTTGGATGCCTCTTATTTCTTTTTCTTGCCTCATTGCTCTGTCTAGGACTTCTAATATGGTGTTGAATAAAAATGGCAAGAGTTGGCATCCTTGTCTTGTTCAGATCTTAGAGAGAAAGTCTTCAACTCTTCATAGAGTATGATTTGGCTGTGGCTTGTTCTAGAAAGCTTTTATTATATTGAGAAATGTCCCTTCTATACCCACTTGTTCGGAGTTTTTATCATAAATGGATGTTTAGTTTTTGTCAAATGCTTTTTTTGCATCTTTTGAGACGCTCATGTGATTTTTATCCTTTACTTTGTTAATGCGGTGTATCACATTGATTGATGTGCAGATGCTGAACCATCCTTGCATCCCTGGGAGAAATCCCACTTAATTACAGGGTATGATCCTTCTAATGTATTGTTGAATTTAATTTGCTAATATTTTATTGAGGATTTTTGCATATATTTTCATCAGAGATATTGGCCTGTAAGTTTCTTTCCTTGTGGCCTCCTTGTCTGGTATTGATATCAAGGTACTGCTGGCCTGGGAAAATTAGTTTGGAAGAGTTCCTTCTCCTTCTAGTTTTCAGAAGAGTTTGAGAAGGGTTGGTATTAATTCTTCTTTGAACATTTGATAGAAATCACCAGTGAAGCCATCTGGTCCTGGATTTTGTTGAGAGGTTTTTGTTTTGTTTTGTTTTTTAAGATTTTATTTATTTATTTGACAGAGAGAGACACAGCAAGAGCAGGAACACAAGCAGGGGGAGTGGGAGAGGGAGAAGCAGGCTTCCCACCGAGCAGGGAGCCCGATGCGGGACTTGATCCCAGGACCCTGGGATCATGACCTGAGCCGAAGGCAGACGCTTAACGATGGAGCCACCCAGGCACCCCCGGGAGGTTTTTGAGTAATGATTCGATCTTCTTACTAGTAATCAGTCTGTTCAGATTTTCTGTCTTATCATGATTCAGTCTCAGTAGTTTGTATATTTCTAGGAATTCATCCATTTCTTCTAGGTTAACCAATTTATTGGAGTATAATTGTTCATAGTAGCCTCTTGTGATGCTTTGTGTTTCAGTTGTAACTTCTCCTCTTTCATTTCTAATTTTACTTGAGTCCTCTCTCAAATAAATAAATTTATTTATATTTTTTGCCAACTTTATCTTTTTCAAAGAACCAGCTCTTCATTTCATTGATCTTTTCTACATGTTCATTTTTTACTTGTACGAGAACCATGTTTTTAACTTTTTGAAAATTATACTTGAAGGGCTTAGTAAACATTAATTGCTGCTCATTCATATCCAAGATAAATATGGATTGCAGTATTCTTTGTGATGCAAATATTTATGGAAATAATAAAGTGAAATAATGTAGCTAACAACTAGAAAAATTAAAATTACTTATTTTGTATTTGTGTAATATTAATAAAAGACACTCAAAAATATTTAGTGAGGGAATAAGGAAAGTGCTTGCATTTCCACTCTCTCATGTGTTCAACATAATTACGATAATTTAAAAATATTTAAAGATCCTTATTTAAAAAATGTACTGGTAGGGGAGCCTGGGTGACTCAGTCAGTTAAGTGTCTGACTCTTGGTTTTGGCTCAGGTCATGATCCCAGGGTCATTAGACTGAGCCCAGCATCAGGCTCCATGCTCAGGGAGTCTGCTTGAGATTCTTTCCCTCTGCCCCACCCCCTACTCACACGTGTGTTCTCTCCATCTCTCTAAAAGAAATAAATAAATCTTTTAAAAAATGTACTGGTACAAGTAAATAGAGGAATAAAACTGGGGGAAAAGAATCTCCTACCTTTCAGTTTAAACACTTGAAAAATAAGCAGCATGGTATATGAAAAGCACATGAGTTTTGGAGTCCATCTAACTTGGGCTCAGATCAGCACACAGCTTTGGGCAAGTTGCTTAACCCCTCAAACCCTCAGTTTTTCCAGCGGAAACTAGACTTAGTGAAAATAGCTTCCTCCCAAGCTTGTTCTGATGGCAGGCCGCTATCTGTGATAAGCCTGGAGCAGTCTGGCACGCAGGAGGAAATCAATGCATATTAAATAATGCTTTTGTACCCCATGAGTCTTGAAGTTTTATCTGCTAGTTGTATCAACTGAGAACTAATTATATGGAGGAACTACCACTATGTGCAAAATAGTTTAAAAATCTTAACTTTTATCTATTTCATGAATGAACTGGGCTATTAATATGCTAAAGATATGCTGCTCAGGTTAATAAAAATGATGCAAACCAATAACCACTTAGCCATTAACGTCTTTACTACGTACTGACATCACACTTTTTACTGGTGTTAATGGAATAAATGGAATAAATTGCATGCATTCAGTATTTATTGCTGTGTAACACATTATCCCAGCAGTAGCTGATTAAAACAGCACACATTCATGACCTCACAGTGTCTGTGAGTCAGAAGTCTAGAAATGGATTAGCTGGGTATTCTGCTCACAGTCTCAAGGTTGCAGTCAAGGTGTTGGCCGGGCTGCATCCTCAGCTGGAGGTCTGACCGGGGAAGCATGAGCATCCCTACTCACGAGGATGTTGGCAGCACTCAATTCCTTTTGTTACAGGATTTATGGCGGCTAGCTTCTTCAGAGTCAACAAAGGGAGAGAGCAGGATGGAGTCTTATATGATGGTCCATGATCCCCAGAGTGGCGTCCTTCACTGTTGCCATATGCCATTGGTTAGGAACAAGTCACAGGTCCTACTTTGTGATTCAGAGTTGGGGATTACACAAAGGCATAAATACTGGGAGGCAAGAATCGTGGGGACCACCTTGGGGTCTGTCTGCCACCATTGCCTTCTGTCCCCTGTGTTCATGGGCCTAACACGTGCAACAGACACTCAGCCCCTCCCAAGGTTCCCAAGATTCTCTTCTCTTCATAACATCAGCTCAGAGTTCAAAATGTCATTATCAAAATCAGGTCAAAGTTCAGAGAAGGTTCCTGGTATAATCACTAGGTTCAGTTCCTGGGACACAATTTCTGCCAATCTATGGTCCTATGAAACCAATGAGAAGAGTTACTTGCTCCCAACACACTGAGCATGCACTGGGGGGACAGGCAGGTGACAACACCACAGAGAGTTCTGCTCCAAAGAAGAGAGAAATGGAAAGTCTAAAGGAGTCTCTGAATCCAAAAGGGCAAGGTTGGAAGTTCCTCTATGAGGTTTCAAGGCCTGGGAATAATTCTCACAGCTTCACCCTCTGGGCTCTTGGTTCTGCTTTCTGAGTCTTCCTTGGTTTGAAACAAAAGGTGGTGCTTGTTTGCAGCTGAGCCGCTTTCTCAACCTGCTTCCTGACAGTAGAATTTAGGGGTTCAGATGGTCTCCTTTCATTTTGTACTTTCTTCGTTCCTTTTTACCCAAGCTGACAGGTTTCTGCAGAAGCAATTTTCTCCAACTTTGTGTGTCTCCCATGGATTTTGATGGGACTCATTCCACGAAACAAAGACCTCACCCACAGATCTTTTTGAGATCTCTACCACTGGATCCTGCCGAGATGACCCTGGGCCAATGCCCTGAAACTCCTTAGAGGCTCCAGAATTGATTGACAGGATCTGAGCCTCACCCTTAATCTTTTGAAAAGGTCCTTGTGTGACTGGAGTCCCTGACCTTGGGATCTTTGTGAGGCATCTTTTAAGGTTGTGCAGTCATGTCTTCGGCTTCTTCTCTTGACCATAATGTCTTCATTTTTGTATCTTTTGCCTTCCAGAGAGGTTGACACTCTGATTTCAGACTTCTGCACTCCAGAGCTGTGAGGGAATAAATTCTGTCGACCACTCCATTTGTGGTCACTTACTGTGAGCCTCGGAGCCAATGCAGTGAGCTATAGGATGCATGCATTGCTTCTCCCTCCAGTGTTGTGTGAACTCCACTGTTTAGCAATCTAGAGTCCCACAGAGCCATGCACCTGGGGTTCCATCAGCTGACTATGGGATCATCTTTACTTCCACTAAAAGATCACGTATATATCTCTGTTTTCTTACCCTTCACATTTTAGAGATTATGCTTATGTGCCTCTGCCCCTTCCTGGGCTGAGCTCCTGTCACCAAACTTCCAGAGCTCAGCTCCCAGCCCTGGTGTTTTCTAGTTGGGTTTCTGGGAAGCTCCATGACCTCTCCATGTTTCATGTTTCTCATCTGTGGATGGGAAGGGCCACAACAGAGCCTACCAACCTGATTGAGCTGTGAGGGTCGAGCTGTGAGGGACAACTGAACAGGTGCATGCCCCATGGGCTGCTCCCTGGGTGATCTGCAGGGGCAGGTGCTCATTGTTGTTACATTGTATCCTGACTACTGGTGCCGAGGATACAAACACATGTTGAATGAGTTATGATTTGATGCCATGTCCTAAACACTCATTTAGGTTTGGTATTACCAAAAAAAAAAAAAAAAAAAAGCCATGAATTTGTGTGTGTGTGTTTCACATTCCTTCAGATCATAGGTATAAATTTAAAACAACAATTTATGAGGCCCTTTTCTACTCTAGAAATCTAAGAAGTAAATCTTCAGCTTCCAGAAGCTGAAGGGAATGAAACAAGCTGGATAGTCAGGTTGCCTAGGTAACAGGATTTAAAAATAAAGTTTAAAACATTGCATTCATTTTTCATTTGATATTTCCAAAAATGCATCAGCTACTTGCTATGCCTTTTGCTTTTTCAGTGTGTATCATTATAGTCAGTTTTATAAAAATAAACTGGTAAGATTCAATTATTAACTCTTACCTAGCTCTTTGTCTCTTGTATTTCTAAAAATAATTAAAGGGAACACCTACCAAGTACAAGGCACTCTGCCGGGTTCTACTTTCATTACTTAATTCAGCAACTATGTATTGAAGATGTTTTAAGTCAAACCCTGGTCTGTGCTCTGGCCAATTTACTAGAACCTTGCAAAGTGGATATTTCTTTTTCTGGGGGAGAAGACAGACACACAGCTAAGAAACGAGGTCGGATGTCGCGGGGAGCCCACCGAGGCTCGCAGGACTGCTGCTGCGTGGGGCGGTCTCCCACAGGAACCGTGGACAGCTGTACTGGATGCACCTGTTGCTGACTTCGGTACTTTGATTTTGTAATTCTGTTGTGTGTGCCTTTCTATGTAATGAAAGTTTTATACAGTTATTAAAGTTACATTATTACATCTTATTAACTACCTTGATCCAACTAATTTCCATTCAGTAAATTTTCATTGATTGTTTATGTGCCAGCCCATGTCAGGGATTTTTAGTTTGGCTCCTTTGATAGTAAAATAGTAATAACTCAAGTGACTATAATTTAAATTTACTAGTGGAGCTGAATGTTTTTATGCAGAAATCCATTATTTCTGTTCCCTCCTGTCTGATTCTTGCCCCGGCTCTGCCCTGTGCCATCTGGAAAGAGGACGTAAAATATGCCCTCTGAAAAGCTTAATATAATCTGTAAACATAAGGGCTGTTGTGTGGAACTGTTAGTACCCGTTGAGTATTTGTTTAGCAAATTATTGGTTATGTATTCATTAATAGCAATCCATATGCATTCTGGATGCAAACTTTCATCATGTTTCCACATTTGTTGTTTTTGGATTTCATTGTCTTATAACATGAAGTTTTATTTCATTGTATATAAAGGTTTTTACAGTGTTTCTGGGTTAAACCTAACTGCTGTGTCTCTGATTTTATCATTTCTGCCCAAGAGGCAAAAATTAACTTCTCCTCCATCACCGAGATGAACAAATGGCTCTGGTAAGAAACAGTGTACTGTTCACTGTTCGCCCACGTGTAGCTGGGGGAGGCTGTAAAGCCTAAGCGCTAGGCATTTATTCTGTAGCACATCTCTTCTCCACTGGTTTGTTTTTCCAGGCTTGTTCTATATTAAACTTCCATAACTTGGGGCGCCTGGTGGCTCAGTTGGTTAAGCGGCTGACTCTTGATTTCGGCTCAGGTCATGATCTCAGGGTCATGAGATCGAGCCCCGCGTGGGACTCCGTGCTCAGTGGAAAGTCTGCTTGAGATTCTCTCTCCCTCTCCCTCTGCCCCTTCCCCCCACACACTTTCTCTCTCTCAAATAAATAAATAAATCTTTAAAAATAAATAAATAAACGTCCGTAATTTGGATTTCTTCCTGCAGTTGATTCCTGTGTCCTGCCTACAACAATTCCACGGGGATCATTATAATTGTATAATACCTTACCAACCCACACTTGACTAAGAGAATGGTGAGCCTTCTTACCCAGACCAGAGAGGGGAGAGGGCGAGGAACAGGAGACAGCCCAGGCCGTGAACCCGTCCAGCGGCGCTGCACACCCAGGGCCTTGAACCCACTCCACGTTGTACCAAGCCCTGAGCATCTCCCGCGTTGGCCCTACAGCCCTGCTGCTCTGGTCTTCTCCAGCCTCTGCTGACTGGTTTTCTGCAGCTGGTCAGCTGCCGTGGCCTCTCTCCCGCTTTGGTGACGGACGTGCTGCCCATCGTCCAGCCTCTACAGCTGGTCTGAGCGCGCTGGCCTCACCCTGCTTCCTGCTTTGTCAACTCCGACCGCCCCTTGGGGTGGCATTTATTCTGCCCTCGGGGCTCACAGCTCTGCTGGCCCGTAACGGCTGTTCCTGTAAGTTCCAAGGATCTCAGGTGGAATGCATTTTAATGACATTAAACACCAAGATTCTTTCCTGCCAAAGGTCCATCAGGGACTCCATCCTTCAGCCTGGGGCGCATCTCTAGGGTGCTCCTGGGGTCCTGGTTGGCACTGGAGCTCCCATCACAGTTTCCACCGGAGTCTTGGCTCCCCCATGCCTCGTGGGCTCAGGCCTCTGAGGGCACGTGGATGTAGCCCCAGGCGACCCTGCTCAGAACCTTTCTGGATTCAAACACAGCGGAATATTTCTTGATGCGCAGCCAGGCGTCCGGGACCACAAATGACTCCCCTGCCCGTACTGGGGTGACAGCGCCAGGGTCTACACGGAAACAGCGCAGCTCGCTGGCCCTCAGACGGCCACCGTGACCATTTTAATTCTTGGATTCCAACCTGCCGTGGGCTTAGAGCTTGACAGAAATAAGAGTGTAAAAAATGTGTCTAATGACCATATTTTATAAGAAACACGACAAAAGAATCAGATAATTGACCAACTATGTCGACAATTAAACTTCTCCATAAAGTCCAGATGAATGTCTATCCTGCCTGCAAGGGACATGCCTGAGCTTACATGGATGCTTTTACACAACGGCCATGCAAAAGGCTGCAAGGTGGAAAGAAGTAGTGTTTAGGAGCTGGAATCTAGAGCCACCTGTCTGGGTTCAGTTCCAGCTCCGCCACATACGAGCTACATGACTTTAACAAGTCACTCTGTCCTCCCTCGGTTTTCCTCCTCTGGGGACTGGGCTTAAAAACAGCAGTGCCTCGCTTCTGTGGTTTCCTCCAAAGCCAAGGCCGTTGATACGGACGAAGTACTGAGAGGTGGGCTGGTTGTGGTAAATCCTCTGTAAGTGCTTGCTACTACTGTGTTTTCTATCAATACGTCAGTAATTATGTTTATGCACTACATGCACTCTGTGACATGTATTTTGATTCTTTAAGGTCATTTGGCTTAGTTGCTGTTGTCAGCAAAGTTCCAAATGGTGGAAAGAGCTGGATCGTTAACCCGTATTTAGAAGAGATGTCACCACATGCCTCAGTGATGCACTCAGAGTTGATCTAGAACTTTCTTTGTAGTATGATTTTAAAAGACACACACATATACACAAATACATGCATATGCTACATCTCATGCACTCATTTGTGCAAAATCATACAGGTAGATTTAATGCCACTATGACGAGCAAAAAGCACTGTGCTGTGAGTAATGGAAATAATAAGGCTAGCATGCTGAAGTGGATTATCTCGTTTGATTCTGATTACTCTGTTGGGGGTAGAATGCAGTTTTTCATGGTATAGTCTTCTCCACTGGGTTCGAGTTCACAGGAAATTGTACCCTAGATTCCTTGACACAAAGCACCATTTTGATCAAATAATCAGTTATTGTTGGTGCTTTGTAAGCAAAGCCCACACAACCAATATTTGTTGTGCAAAGTGTATGTATGCAAAGTAGCAAATGAAATATAATTTTTGATTATTTTGAAAACTATTAAGTGATTTCTGGTACCAGAAATAATTATTTAATTATAATTATTTTCTATTACTAATACATATATATTTTTATTGATTATCTTTTTAAATTTCCTGAAGTATAATTATTAATAGAACAATGCCCACCGGAGAAAATGTTTGCTGAAAATAATTAATGATATCTTCCAAACCTACCAAAATCTACTAAATGCTAGTGGTTTTACTTATGTCTCAGTTCCTACTAAATTATTCACATTTAACAACATCCATTCATGACAAAAAACCCTCAGCAAAGTAGGCCTAGAGGGACCATAATTCAACATAATAAAGACAGAGATGAAAAAACCCACAGCCAACATCGTTAACTCAATGGTGAAAAACTGAGAGCTTTTCCTCTAAGGTCAGGAACAAGACAAGGATGTCCACTCTCACCACTTCTATTCAACACAGTACTGGAAGTCCTTGTCTTAGCAATCAGACAACAAAAAGAAATGAAAGGCATCCAAACTGGTAATGAAGAAGTAAAATTCTCACTCTTTGCAGATGACATGATACTATCTATAGAAAACCCTAAAGACTCCACCAAAAAAACTACTAGAATGGATAAATGAATTCAGTAAAGTCACAGGATACAAAATCAATGTACAGAAATCTGTTGCTTTCCTATATACTAATAATGAAGCAGCAGAAAGTGAAATTAAGAAAATAATACCATTTACAATTGCCCCCAAAACAATAAAATATCTAGGAATAAACTTAACCAAAGAGGTGAAAGAACTGTACTCCAAAAACTACAAAACGCTGATGAAAAATATTCAAGATGATGTAAAGAAATTGGAAGACATTCCATGCTCATGGGTTGAAAGAACAAATATTGTTAAAATGTCTATACTACCCAAAGCAATCTACAGATTTAATGCAATCCTTATCAAAATACCAAAAGCATTTTTCACAGGACTAGAACAAACAATCCTAAAATTTGTATAGAACCATAAAAGACTCCAAATAGCCAAAGCAATCTTGAAAAGAAAAAAAAAAAAAAAAAAAGGTGGAGGTATCACAATTACAGATTTCAAGTTATATTGAAGAATGGTAGTAATTAAAACAGTCTGATACTAGCATCAGAATAGACACATAGATCAATGGAATAGAATGGAAAACCCAGAAATAAACCAACAAATATATGGTCAATTAATCTTCAACAAAGTAAGAAAGAATGTCCAATGAGAAAAAGACAGACTTTTCAACAAATGGTGTTGGGAAAACTGGACAGCCACATGCAGAAGAATGAAACTGGACCACTTTCTTACACCATACACAAAAATAAACTCAAAATGGATTAAAGACCTAAATGTGAGACCTGAAACCATAAAAATCCTAGAAGAGAACACAGGCAGTAAAGTCTCTGACATTGGCTGTAGCAGCATTTTTCTAAACATGTCTCCTGAGGCTAAGGAAATAAAAGCAAAAATAAACTAATGGGATTACAACAAAATAAAAAGTCTCTGCACAACGAAGGAAACACAACTAAAAGGCAACCTACTGAATGGGAGAAGATATTTGCAAGTGACATATCCAGTAAAGGGTGAATATTCAAACTATATAAAGAACTGATACAACTCAATGTACAAAAAACAAATAATCCAATTAAAAAATGGGCATAAGAGGGGCGCCTGGGTGACTCAGTTGGTTAAGCACTGCCTTCAGCTCAGGTCATGATCCTAGGGTCCTGGGATTGAGTCCCTCATCAGGCTCCCTGCTCGGCAGGGGATCTGCTTCTCCCTCTCCCTCTGCCCCTTCCCCCTACTCATGCGCACACTCTCTCTCTCTCTCACTCAAATAAATAAATAAATCTTAAAAAAAATTAAAAATGGACAGAAGGGATGAACAGACATTTCTTCAAAGAAGATATCCAGATGGACAACAGACACATGAAAAGATGCTCAACGTCACTCATCATCAGGGAACTATAAATCAAAACCACAATGAGATATCACCTCACACCTGTCAGAACGGCTAAAATCAACAACCCAAGAAACAACAGGTGTTGGAGAGGATGTGGAGAAAAAGGATCCCTCCTGCGCCCTTGGTGGGAATGCAAACTGGTGCAGCCACTGTGGAAAACAATATGGAGGCTCCTCAGAAAGTTAAACATAGAGCTACCCTATGATCCAGTAATTCCACTACTGGGTATTTACCCCCAAAATACAAAAACATTAATTTGAAGGGATACATGCAACCCTATGTTTACAGCAGCATTATCAACAATAGCCAAACTATGGAAGCAGCCCAAGTGTCCATTGATAGATGAATGGATAAAGAAGATGTGGTCTATATACAATGGAATATTACTCAGCCATAAAAAAGAATGACATCTCATCATTTGCACCTACATGGATAGAGCTAGAGAGTATAATGTTAAGTGAAATAAGTCAATCAGAGAAAGACAAATACCGTATGATTTAACTCATATGTGGAATTTAAGAAACAAAAGAAATGAGCAAAGGAAAAAAAGAAAGGAACCAAGAAACAGACAATTATAGAGAACAAATTGATGGTTACCAGATGGGATGTGGGTGGGGGGACGGGGGAAATAGGGGATGGGAATTAAAGGATATACTTATGATGAAAAAAAAATAAAATAAATTTTAAAAAGTAAATATTCACATTTCTTATATTAAACTTCTCTAAGTTAACACTTTTATCTTGGTAATAACCAACTCTTGAGAGAGCAAGTTTACAGAGCTCTAATTCTGTAACAAAGGTGAGCTGATAATTTCAGAAATGGGAAAGATTACAACTATCCTCTTTAGGCTTAAAACAGGGGATCCTAAAATCCTAAATTAGGTTCCTTTCTGGGGGTGGAGGTTGGAAAATGCAGTATTCTGTAGACTGAGTCAGGCTGGGGTTAGTATCCTTTATGTGGGCTTCTGAGTACCAGCCATGCTAGGTTCTTCATGGCATGACCATCAAGCTCGTTCAGAGGAACCCTGACCTCAGCCCTTGGGAATCCATAGGCCAGGGCCTGTGCTCACTTTTCCTCTGTGCTTCTGTAGCTCTTTCCTCTAAACCAGAGACTTCTTGCTCTTCATGATGAACGCCATCCTCAGTATCCTATGGATGAGAAACATAAGTGCATACATGCTAATGGCCACTTGGAAAGAAAACAAAATGGGCTTTGAATTTCATGGCAAAGACAGCGGTGCCCAGAAAACACACTTGGAGGCCTGGTCTCGAAACACGAGGAAAGAGAATCTGCACCTTGGAGGCTTGAGGGAGGCTGGGGAGGTGCTGGGTGGGTAGGTACACCCGAGCTCCCACACAGCATGCAAATTCTTTGAATTACACCTCGTTTACTCTGCTAGTTCAACAGTCTGCTTGACGTTCATATCTGTTAATTTTCTTAAATATAAAAGTCTAGAGCTTCTAGATGAAGGAAAAATCGAAACCATAAAAAAGTTAAAACCCAGTGTAAGTGTAGCAATTGAGCGAATGTAGCACAGTAAACCCCAAACCACATAGCCTTTAAAATTCTGACTGCCTGCTGAGTCTCTGGCTCAGGAACTTCACGACGGAAATGCTGAATGGGAAATCATTAAAATGCACTATTGAGGTAATAACCCATTTTTAAAGCCCAACTAATTCAAATCAACATACATTTATTAAGAGCCTAAAATACATTCATAACTGCAATCAAGTAAGCAACGAAACAAACACGAAGCTTGCTGTTGTTTGAAAATCGTGTAAACTCCCCACAAGGAGGAGAGGGTACTGTCTTGAGTAAAACACTCCACTTTCTCAGTGTTATTCCTCTAACTGGAAAATACAAGTCCTTTCCTGAACTGATGGAAAACTGCCTCCTTCATCCTACTTCTTATAAAGCCCGTGAATCGGTTACCTTCTCCTACATCTTTATGTTCCTCCAGCATTAAATACAGTGTGATACTCAAAAAAATAGAAAAATCCCCAATTCACCAACTAACTCTACACCTTAAAGAACTAGAGAAAAAACAACAAACGATGCCTAAGCCACGCATTAGAAGAGAAATCATTAAGATTAGAGCAGAAATCAATGAATTAGAAACCAGAAACACAGTAGATCAGATCAACGAAACTAGAAGTTGGTTCTTTGAAAGAATTAATAAGATCGATAAACCACTGGCCAGACTTATCCAAAAGAAAAGAGAAAGACCCAAATTAATAAAATTATGAATGAAAGGGGAGAGATCACTACTAACACCGAGGAAATAGAAACAATTATTAGAAATTATTATCAACAACTATATGCCAATAAACTGAGCAATCTGGATAAAATGGATGCCTTCCTGGAAACCTATAACCTGCCAAGACTGAAACAGGAAGAAATTGACAACCTGAATAGGCCAATAACCAGTAACGAGATTGAAGCAGTGATCAAAAACCTCCCAAAAAACAGGAGTCCAGGGCCTGATGGATTCCCTGGGGAATTCTACCAAACATTCAAAGAAGAAATAATACCTATTCTACTGAAGCTGTTTCAAAAAATAGAAACAGAAGGAAAACTTCCAAACTCATTCTATGAGGCCAGCATTACCTTAATCCCCAAACCAGGCAAAGACCCCATCAAAAAGGAGAATTTCAGACCGATATCCCTGATGAATATGGATTCCAAAATCCTCAACAAAATCCTAGCTAATAGGATCCAACAATACATTAAAAGGATCATCCACCACGACCAAGTGGGATTTATCCCTGGGATGCAAGGGTGGCTCAACATTCGCAAATCAATCAATGTGATAGAACACATTAATAAGAGGAGGGAGAAGAACCATATGGTCCTCTCAATTGATGCAGAAAAAGCATTTGACAAAATACAGCATCCTTTCCTGATTAAAACTCTTCAAAGTATAGGGATAGAGGGAATATTCCTCAAGTTCATAAAATCCATCTATGAAAAACCCACAGCAAATATCATCCTCAATGGGGAAAAGCTGAGAGCCTTTCCCTTAAGATCAGGAACACGTCAAGGATGCCCACTCTCGCCACTATTGTTCAACATAGTACTAGAAGTCCTAGCAACAGCAATCAGACAACAAAAAGATATAAAAGGTATCCAAATTGGCAAAGAAGTCAAACTCTCTCTTTTTGCAGATGACATGATACTTTATGTGGAAAACCCAAAAGACTCCACCCCCAAATTACTAGAACTCATACAACAATTCAGTAATGTGGCAGGATACAAAATCAATGCACAGAAATCAGTTGCTTTCTTATACACTAACAATACACTAACTAACAATCAATACACTAACAAAACTAAAACAGATATGAATTCTTATACACTAACAAGATGAAAACAATGCAACTGTAGAAAGAGAAATTAGAGAAACGATTCCATTTACAATAGCACCAAAAACCATAAGATATCTCGGAATAAACCTAACCAAAGAGGTAAAGGATCTATACTCTAGGAACTACAGAACACTCATGAAAGAAATTGAAGAAGACACAAAAAGATGGAAAAACATTCCATGCTCATGGATCAGAAGAATAAACATTGTTAAAATGTCTATGCTACCCAGAGCAAGCTATACCTTCAATGCCATCCTGTTCAAAATTCCAATGACATTTTTCAAAGTGCTGGAACAAACAATCCTAAAATTTGTATGGAATCAGAAAAGACCCTGAATCGCCAAGGAAATGTTGAAAAAGAAAAACAAAGCTGGGGGCATCACGTTGCCTGATTTCAAGCTCTATTACAAAGCAGTGATCACCAAGACAGCATGGTACTGGCACAAAAACAGACATACAGACCAATGGAACAGAATAGAGAACCCAGATATGGACCCTCAACTCTATGGTCAAATAATCTTTGACAAAGCAGCAACAAATATGCAATGGAAAAAAGACAGTCTCTTCAATAAATGGTGCTGGGAAAATTGGACAGCCACATGCAGAAGAATGAAACTCGACCATTCTCTAACACCACTCACAAAGATAAACTCAAAATGGATGAAAGACCTCAATGTGAGACAGGAATCCATCAAAATCCTAGAGGAGAACATAGGCAGTAACCTCTTTGACATCAGCCACAGCAACTTCTTTCAAGACACATCTCCAAAAGCTAGTGAAACAAAAGCAAAAATGAACTTTTGGGACTTCATCAAGATGAAAAGCTTCTGCACAGCAAAGGAAACAGTCAACAAAACAAAGAGGCAAGCCACAGAATGGGAGAAGATATTTGCAAATGACACTACAGATAAAGGGCTGGTATCCAAGATCTATAAAGAACTTCTCAAACTCAACACCCAAAAAACAAATAATCAAGGCAAAAAATGGGCAGAAGACATGAAAAGACACTTCTCTGAAGAAGACATACAAATGGCTAACAGACACATGAAAAAATGTTCATCAGCATTAGCCATCAGGGAAATCCAAATCAAAACCACATTAAGATACCATCTTATACCAGTTAGAATGGCAAAAATGGACAGGGAAAGAAAGAACAAATGTTGGAGAGGTTGTGGAGAAAGGGGAACCCTCTTACACTGTTGGTGAGAATGCAAGTTGGTACAGCCACTTTGGAAAACAGTGTGGAGGTTCCTCAAAAATTTAATAGAGCTACCCTATGACCCAGCAATTGCACTCCTGGGTATTTACCCCAAAGACACAGATGTAGTGAAAAGGAGGGCCATATGCACCCCAATGTTCATAGCAGCAATGTCCGCAATAACCAAACTGTGGAAAGAGCCGAGATGCCCTTCAACAGATGAATGGATAAAGAAGATGTGGTCCATATATACAATGGGATATTACTCAGCCATCAGAAAGGATGAATACGCAACTTTTACATCAACATGGATGGGACTGGAGGAGATTATGCTAAGTGAAATAAGTCAAGCAGAGAAAGTCAATTAGCATATGGTTTCACTTATTTGTGGAACATAAGGAATAGCATGGAGGACATTAGGAGAAGGAAGGGAAAAATGAAGGGAGGGAAATCGGAGGGAGAGATGAACCATGAGAGACTATGGACCCTGAGAAACAAGCAGGGTTTTAGAGGGGAGGGGGGATTGGTTAGCCCAGTGATGGGTATTAAGGAGGGCACGTACTGCATGGAGCCCTGGCTGTTATACGAAAACAATAGATCGTGGATCACCACATCAAAAACCAATAATGTATTGTATGGTGATTAACATAATAAAATTTTAAAAATTAAAAATAAATAAATAAATAAATACAGTGTGACATATGTGGACCTTCACCGTGCTATGAAATATACCTTTTTATATTTCTGTGCAATATATTTCGCTTATCCACAAAAAATAGAGCAGAAACAATTCTTTTGCTTTTGGCAAATGACACCCCGCCCCTCTCGAGTAGGTTCTTAGTGTAGAAGTGGTCCGTCCTACAGGAGAGACGCACTCTGGGAAGGGCCATGTCAATCCTACCTCAAATGCGTGAGCAAGGAAATGCAGAGTCATGGTCTACGTTGGAAATTCACTCTTCTGTCTCGTGGAAACATGAGTGTTTAAAACCTGCTCAATCCCTCAAAAGCCAGTTTCAAAAACACGCTTTAAAGCAGAGCCTTTGCCCGCCACAGACAGAAGTCCTTAGCTTCTGTGTGTGAGGATGATGTGACCCAACACGCGTCGTGCCCCAAGAAGGTTGTGTGCCGAGAACCTTGGGAAGGGACAGCCAGTGAGACGCTGGGGTCAACCCCTCCGGCCACCTCTCCCTCCCCACAACTTCCCTCTGCAGAGGAGGAAACCGAGGCAGGAATGGGGAGAGGCCAAGGAAGCCAAACGGAAGGATGCAGAAGTTCAACTCTCCTGTCTGTGGTCCAGTGAGTGAGGACTTTAAAGTCTGTGGGGTCGGGGCGCCTGGGTGGCTCAGTCAGTTGAGCATCAGACTCTTGATTTTGGCTCAGGATCATGATCTCAGGGTCATGAGATCAAGCCCCAAGTGGGGCTCCGCGCTCAGCAGGAAGTCTGCTTCAGAGTTTCTCTCTCTCCCTCTCTCTGCCCTCCCGCCCCTCTCTTTAAATAAATAAATACAATCTTTAAAGTCTCAGGGTGGCTGTAGCAGAAAGTGCAGGAACTTCTCTCGAGTTAAGTCTTGACTGCACGAGTGTAAGGAGGGGCATGGCTCGTCCCACGTTGGGGTGAATATTGGCCACGCAACAATATGCATTCCAGTCGCTTCCAACCAGTAAGAAAATGAACGATTCCTCTAGGGGCTAAAAGTTGTTAAATATTGTTACCAGAAGGAATTATCTCTGCAGCATCTTGTTCAGACAGAGAGCCAAGGATGGACAGAAGTTTGCCTGCCCGTCCTGGCTGCTGCTCACCCAGCAAGAGATCAGTCTCAGACACAGATTTCTTTCTTTCTTTCTTTTTTTTTTTTTGTCAAAAGAATCCTATTTTCACTTCTTGGATGCATCAAAAACTTACCAACAATATTTGCTGAAGATTATTAAACATTACAAACCTTTGCATTAGGAGTTGATGTTTTTCCTGTTTTTACTCTCAGTCCATCTTTAACCCACGTTGGTGATAAAGCTATTTCAGGGAGGACGTCCTTTCATTAATGTCTGTTAACTTTTGGTGAGAGGTCTTTTTTATAATTTACTGTAAGTCTATTGTGCATCAGTGACTATTTGCCATACACAAAAAATAAGCGTTAGTTGCGCGTTAGTATAAATTCCAAACAAAATGTGAGTCATTCTTAGTCACTACATGTCCTCGGGGTGTTTTCTAAAGAGCCTCTAGCCCTGCAGCCTTAAAAAAGAGGACAGGAAAAACGCTGGTTGCAACCTCCCACTCTCATTAAGGGCTCCCTGTCAGAAATGGGTTAAGGAGAGGGGAATAAGGGGTCATTTTCCTTTAAAATGGAGAGGAGTTTCTTTTAGAAAGGAAATTCCCTGAGGAAGTTGTTTTAAAACAAATAACTGTTCAGGAGGAAGGCAGCAAAAGGTGGGAAGTGTTTCTCTTTGATTTCCCAGTCTGTGTATTTGGGCTCAGACGCAGACAACATTTTATGCACATATTAACAGAATGTTAATGAGCCTCCTGGAAGGACCCTGGTATTTGACACTGAGGATTGTCAACAAAAAGGGTTTTGGTGTATTTTTTAATCCCATCAAGGTGCCTATGGGGGGTGGGGGGCAGTGCTGGGGAGGTGGGCGATCCCAGGGCCTGGGAATGAATTCCTGGCTTGACTTGGGTGGGTGGAGAGCAGAGCGATTGAAGAATTATCTCCACATCAAGGAGTCTTCGGAAAGGTGCAAACCTCTCCTTCAAAGTCTTCAGGTGCCTATATTTATTTAACCCCAGCGGGAGAGCAGGGGTTCCCAAACCGGAGTGGGCCTCCGCATCACCCGGAGGGCTTCCTGGAGCACTTGGTGAGCCCGCCCCTGCGACCCCCAACCGGGTGGGGCCCAGCCGCTGCAGCCCCGGGAGCTCCCAGGAGCACCGTGCTGCCGGCCCAAGGACCACACTGCTCTTCTAATGTTTTCCTTGTCCCTAAAAGGCTGGCAGCATGGGGGAGGGAGGGAGCAGGCGGCTGTCTGGGCAAAATTGGGGCATACCTGGGTGCTCAGGAGGCGGCAGGGAGGCCAGGGAGTGACCGGAGCCGTCGGAGCGTGGCCACCGTGGGGAGAGGGGACCGCAGGGGTGCGTGCAGCCGGGCCAGGAACTGTTGTCCGGGAGAAGGGCGGTGGCGGCCTGGCCCCGGGGGCAGCAGGGACGGTGACCAGGGCGACAGAGTTGCACGTGCATGAAGAGCCCAAGGTTTGCACGTGGCCGCAGGGTTGTCAAGGGCGACCTGAGTTTGCGTGGTTTCCTTACAGACACCCACAACTACACCCAGGGCAGTCGGCTCACGACCCGCTGGAGAATGTGCTCGTTTCCTGGCGCTGCCCAAACAAAGTAGCCCAAACGGCAGCTTGGAACCACAGCACCGCGCTCTCCACGGCCTGAAGTCGGGGCCACGCTCTGTCCCCAGGCTCCAGGGCAGGATCCCGCCTTGCCTTGTCCAGAGTCTCTCAGCCTCTGCTCTGTCTTCACGGGGCCTCGGCCTCTGGGTCCCAGCCTCCCCTGTTTATTAGGACACCCACCAGTCATATTGGATTTGGGACCCCCCACTCTGTCTTATTACATCTTCCATGACCCTTTTTTTAAATTTTTAAGTAATTTCTACAGCCAGCATGGGGCTTGAACAACCCCGAATCCAGAGTCACGTGCCGCACAGACAGAACCAGCTGGGCGCCCCTTCCATGACCCTAGCCCACAACAGTGTCGCATTCTGAGCCACTGAGGCTGGGGGCTTCAGCACACCTTGTATGGGAGGACACAGGTGACCCCATGACCGAGAACTTACTCACAATGCCCCTGACGAAGGATCCTCAACTCCTTCTGTGGGTGCGCTTGCTCCTTCTCTCCCAGGCTCGCCCTCCACCGCTTACCAAGGGCCCATCAACCCAAGGCAGTTAATAAAGGTGAAATGTGTTGCCTGTGACGCATCCTGGGATTCTCTTAAAATGGGATGCCTTCCCGAGCCCCACAGAGGTGCCCTGCTCTGTCGTCTCAGATTCCAGCTGTTGAATAAGCTATATGAAAAAGAAACAATATAAATACACCCGAGGACACCTTCATGGCGATAGGCAAAAGCACATGGAGTCTGGGCGTGTTAACAGTGAACTTGTCAATGGTCTACGCCCCTCTGCTGCTGGAACCCTGCGGTGGCTCCTCATCTGGCCCGGAGGAGTAAAAGCTGAAGTCCTTTGGGGGCCCTCTAGGCACACAGTCCCACCCCTGTCCCCTGACCGCCGTGTCTATGCCACTCTCTCCCACCTCTCTACCCTCCAGATACATCTTGCCAGCACTCCAGACCTGACCTTGCCACTCCTAGCATGCCACACATACCCCAGGGCCTTGGTACCTGCTGCCCGTCTCTTAGGATGGTCAGACCCAGAGACCCACAGGCCGCTTCCCTCTCCTCCTCTGAGCCCCCTCCTTGGGGCAGCCCTGGTCATCTCATTTAAAATTGCAGCCCCTCCCCAGCACCCCGAATACCCCTCAACCTGCCTGATCTTTCCCACAGCATTGTCCCCTCCCTTCACACCATCTAACTTATTTTTTTATCTTTTCTTTCTTTGTCTCTCGTTGGTACAAAGTAAACTCCATGAAGACCCAGACTGGGTTCATCACGGATCCTAAAGAGTGTTCCCAAATTTGGGCCTACTCTTGATTTCGGCTCAAGTCATGATTTCAGGGTGGTGGGATCAAGCCCCCAAATTAGGTTCCACACTCAGCGGGGAGTCTGCTTCAGGATTCTCTCCCTCTCCCTCTCTCTCAAATATATAAATAAATAAATCTTTTTTTAAAAAAAAGAGTATCCCCAAATTTGTGGAACTTGATGACTTGGGTAGTGGTCATATGTGTGAACCACGAAGCTAGCAAACTTCAAAAGGTGGGCTTGTGTGTGTGGAAGGGGGGTTGCATACCAGGAGCAGATGAAAAGCTCTCCGAATATTCCTGGTCAGGTGGGTAATCAAGGAGCCTTGAGTCAGCACGGAGATCCATATTAGAGCTTAAATGTCCGGGATGTTCAGGCACCTCTCTGGGGAGCCTCTAGAAGAGCACTCGGGCACAGAGAAGGGATGCAGAAGGGAACTCGGAAGGAGCCCACGCTGGCCAGCCGCAGCACCGGGAGCGGGGCACTGGGGCTCGGACGGTGGGCGGCGGGGCGGACCCTGGCTCTGCCACCACCCAGCTGCGTCCTGTGTGGTTCTCTCCGAGCCTCAAGTTCTCATCCCTGAAATGGGCTAAATGAAACCCAAAGGGAAGGGCTTTCATGGTGAGGAAACGAGATGAAGTGCAGCCAGGCATGTGCTAAGAACAAAAATCCTGACAGTTCCTTCCCAGAGCGCGTGGCAGCGGGCAGACGAAAGCCACCCGGACACCCAACAGACAACAGCATGCCTTCCCCTTCGTCTGGTTCTCCTCCTGCCCCCGCGTGCCTTCATTTTCTTGTGGCGCATATTCATGTGCTTCATGCACGCGGCATTTCCCAGTCTGCGTGGGTCAAGGTCGCGCCAAGAGAAGTACCCCATTACAGAATTAGGAACTGATCATTAAACGGTTGCCCGCAGCACCAGGGGACCTACAGGGGACGGAGCATCCCATGTCTTGATGAGGGCAAACACTGCGAGGTGCACGCATCTGTCACAAGTCACCCACTGAGACACTCAAAATGTGTGAACTGTACTGTGTATAAATCACACTTCAATAAAGTTGATTAAATATAGGATCTTTTAGGGGCACCTGGGTGGCTCAGTGGTTAAGCGTCTGCGTTCGGCTCAGGTCATGATCTTAGGGTCCTGGGATCGAGCCCCACATCGGGCTCCCTGCTCGGCGGGAAGCCCGCTTCTCCCTCTCCCACTCCCCCTGCTTGTGTTCCCTCCTGCTGTCTCTCTCTCTGTCAAATAAATAAAAATCTTTAAAATAAATAAATAAATAAATAAAAATAAAAAATATAGGATCTTTTAAAGTGATAAAATACCATACGTCCCTATCCTCGTCTTCCGCATCCCAGGTGATCCTTCTGAGTTCTATGTGGATGACCTCTAACTATAAAGAAATAAGACTAACGGCCACACCAGGCATGACACCCAGTCTTATTACTGTAGGACTGCTTGGTCAAAAGAGGGAAGAATGTGATGTTGCCCACAATCTGTTGCCATGGATAATTTAGAATTGTATTTGAGAATCACATTTATCCCTTTGACTTCATCTGGATAAAACCAGATGTTTGGGTCAGGAAGCATGCAGGAGAAATCAGGTGTAAGTGTAGATTTCTCCTGATGGCCATGGAGCAGCGTGTACTCTCATTCAGGGCAAAGTAGGAGGAGAGCCTTGAAGAAATGTCCACTTTCCAAAATTTAGACACACTTTTTTTTCCCCTAATAGTTGGTGGGCTGCAGATTCCATGTGAAACGCAAGGGTTGATCCACTGAGCACATGAATGCTCCTATCCAGAAGAGAAATACTTTGTCTTAGATCAAAACCACTGTGTAAATCTTTTTCAGGGTTGGGGAATATCACTGTTACTTAAATCAAAATAAATAAAGTTAACGAGGCCAAAGGTGTCACTGCACTTTAAATTCTTACTGCTTTTTTTTCTTTTTACTCCTTTCACTTTAGAGAAAATGATGCTCAGTGAAGTTTCTTTCTCTTAAAATTAGAATATTGGTTGACCAGTTCCATGAACCACAGGGAGAATCCTCCGTGATGGGCACAAGCAAACTAAAATGTGCTGAGTTTATGCACTTGATGCATGTAACTGACTCCCAAATCTACAACTTTCAGCCAAGGGAACAGACCCCAGGTTCCTTGCTAGGAGCAGCCCCCAAATTTAGCACCACATGTGTATAGGTCTAGGCTAGCACGAACTACCACTGACTTCTTCAGGTACTTGACCTTCAGATCTCTGAAGCATTGGTACACTATGGGGCGTGGATCCGATTTTACCTTTTCCCAAATAATGATCCACTTGTCTCAATATCATCTAGTAAAGAGCCCATCTTTTCTCTCACTGATCTGAGATGCTGCATTGATCATTCTAACTTTCCATATGCACTTGGTCCACGTCTTGATTTTCTGTTCTGTTCCAATGATGCATTAATACCACTTTGTTCTATTTATAGACTTTTAATATGTCTTAATAACTGGAAGGTTTAGTCTTGTTCCCCACCTAAATTTTTCATTTTCAAGATTTTCCTGGTTATTCTTGTTTATTTTTCCATGTAAACTTTATAATCATTCTGTCTAGCTCCAGGAAAAAAATTGCTGGTTTCCGCTTAGGATTACATAATATTTTGAAAATTAACTAGGGAGGATTGACATCTCTACATAAATCTTCCTATACAAGAATATTGTACAGGGGCGCCTGGGTGGCTCAGTTGGTTAAGCGACTGCCTTCAGCTCAGGTCATGATCCTGGAGTCCCGGGATCGAGTCCCACATCGGGCTCCCTGCTCAGCGGGGTGTCTGCTTCTCCCTCTGACCCTCCCCCCTCTCATGTTCTTTCTCTCTCATTCTCTCTCTCAAATAAATAAATAAAATCTTTAAAAAAAAAAAAGAATATTGTACATTTGTGCAGGTCTGATCTGGTATCTTTCAGGAGTTTTTTTTTTTTTTAGGAATGTTTTATAGCATTTCACATATATGTTTGCACATACATCGTACATAATTTATGCATATATAATTCATATATTTGTACATATGTAATTTATTATCTATTTAAACTTTACATTCTGAGATTTTTGTAGGGTCACATGTGGCTGTAAGAAATGATGCAGAGTGATCTTTGTACCCTTGATCCAATTTCACCCAGTGCTAGCATCTTTCAAAACTAGGGTCCAATATAGCAACCAGACTATAGACATTGATAAAATCAAGATTCAGAACATTTCCACCTCTATCAGGACCCCTCGTGCTTCCCTGTTACAGCCTGCCCCCAAACCCTCTGTAACCCGGGGCAACCACAAATCTGTTCTCCGTTTCTACAATTTTGTCATTTCAAGAAAGTTATAGAAACGGAATCACGCCGTATGTCACATTTGTGGGCTTGATTTTTTACACTTAGTGTAATTCTCTGGAGATTCATGCAGACTACTGTGTATATCCCTCGTTCATGCCTTCTTATTGCTGAGAGGTACCCCGTGGCAGGATTGTTTAACCACTTACCCACTAAAGGACATCTTGGTTGTTCCCAGTTGTCAGTGATTATAAAGGAAGCTGTTATGGACATCCCTGTACAAGTTTTTGTGTGGCTGTAAGTCTTCATTTCTCTGGGATAAATGCCCAGGAGTGCAGGTGCGGGTCCTATGGAAGCTGCATGCACAGCTGTCAGGAAAGCACCAAACTGTCTTCCAGAGCAACGCACCATTTTAGACTCCCAGCAGCAATGTATGCGTGATCCGGCCTCCACATCCTCATCGGCATTTGGTGTTGTCACTGTTTTTCCTTTTAGCCATTCTGATAGGTATGTGGTGTGACGTCATTGTGGTTTTAGCTCACGTTAACTTAACGGCTAGCGGCATTTAACATCTTCCCATGGACTTATTTGCCATCAGCATATGTTCGTTGGGGAAATGTCTCTCCATGTCTTCTGCTCATGCTCTAATTGGATTCTATGCTTTTTACTGTTGAGTTCTGAGACATTTTTATACATTCTAGATATTAGTCCTTTGTCCATAGGTGATTTGCAGATACTTACACTCTGTAGCTTGTCTTTTTATCCTCTTAACAGCCCTTTTACAGGGCAAAAGCTTTTAATTTTGATTAAGTTCAACTTACCAATTTTTCTTTTCACAGATGTTTTGGCATCAAGCCTAAGAAATCTCTGCCTATATTTTGAAATTTTTTTCTCCTAAGTTTTCTGCTAAAAGTCTTACAGTTTTACAGTTTACTTTTAAGTCTGTGCCTATTTGAGTTAATTTTTGTGTAAGGTGTGAGGCTGGGGTTGAGCTTCGTGGGTTTTGCCTGTGGGTGTCCTATGGCTCCAGCACATTGAGGTCTTCCTCCATGGAGTTGCTTTGCACTTTTGTTAAAATCAGCTGGGAAATCTTGTGTGGGTCTGGCTCTGAGTTCTCCAGTGTGGTCCATTGTTCCAGCATTCATCCCTCCATAGATACTGCAGAGTCTTGATTACTGTAGCTTTTTTTTTTTTTTTTAAGATTTTATTTATTTATTTGACAGAGAGAGACAGCGAGAAAGGGAACACAAGCAGGGGGAGTGGGAGAGGGAGAAGCTGGCTCCTTGCTGAGCAGTGAGCCCAACGCGGGACTTGATCCCAGGACCCCAGCGGAAGGCGGACACTTAACGACTGAGCCACCCAGGCGCCCCTTGATTACTGTAGCTTTATAATAAATCTTGAAATCAGGTAGAATGATTTGTCCTATTTTATTATTCTTTTAAAAACGTGTTTTAGCGATTTTAGTCCCTTTGCCTTTCCATATAAATTTTAGAATGATCATTTTCTATCCACAAAAAAATCTTGCTGGCATTTTGATAGGAATTACATTACACCTGTATGCAATCTGGGGAGAAATGACACCTTAAGTAAGTTAAGTCTTCCAATCCATAAATACAGCACGTCTCCCCATTTGTTTATATCTTCTTTGATTTCATCCATCTGCATCGTGTAGTTTTCAGCATATGGATCCTGTAATTGTTTTGTTAAAAGTACTTAATTTTTTGGAGTGACTATAAATGGCAAATAGAGACATTTTTGTTTCTTCCTTTCCAATCTATATGCCTTTTATTTCCTTGTCTTGCTTTATTGAACTGGCTATATGTCGAATTAAGAGTGGTGAGGGTGGACATTCTTGCCTTGTTTCCAGTCTCTGCGAGAAAGCATTCGGTTTTTCACCATGAAGTATACTGTTAACGATGTGGTCCTTGTAGAGATTCTTAGCAAGGAATTTCCCTCCATTCCTATTTCTCGGACACCTTTTACCATGAATGGGTGGTGAATGAACGGTGTTTTTCTGCATTGATTGATATGATCGTATAAGCTCTAGCTGGCCAATATAGTGAATTAAATTGACTGGTTTTTCAAATACAAACCAGTCTTGAATACCTGGAATAAGTCCTACATGGTTATGGTCTACTTTTTTTTTTTTTTTAATTTTTTTTTTTTTTTTTTTTAAGATTTTATTTATTTGCGAGAGAGACAATGAGAGACAGAGAGCTTGAGAGGGAGGAGGGTCAGAGGGAGAAGCAGACTCCCTGCTGAGCAGGGAGCCCGATGCAGGACTCGATCCCGGGACTCCAGGATCATGTCCTGAGCCGAAGGCAGTCGCTTAACCAACTGAGCCACCCAGGCGCCCTATGGTCTACTTTTTTTATGCTTTGCTAAATTTTATTTGCTGATACTTAGTTAAGGATTTTTGTGTCTATATTCATGAGGGATATTGTTAGGTAGTGTTTTCTTTTGTACCACCTTTGTTTTTGGTATCAGGCTAATTCAGTTTAAACATAAGAAAAATGATCAGTTTTATGAAACACGTTAAAACTGTCAGGAAATGTCAGAGTCTAGTTTAGGAAGATAGTTCCTTGATTAACTCTTCTAGTTACTTGTTACTGGTCTATCCAGGCCTCCTTCCTTCTTTATATTTGCATAACAAACTACCCGCTCCATGGAGATGTCCCTAACGTTTCCTCTAGAGTTGTATGTAGTATGATCTTACGTTCTTGAACCAGTGGGCCAGCCTAGGGACGTGCCTTCCATAGTGACGGTTGAGGCACAGAGGGCACGCCCAACCAACACGTTTTAACCCCGGCGTGCCCGATGGGTCTGCTGAGATCCCATCAGCCACAGGGCCCAGCCACATGGGCAGAAAGCAGACGCCCCCCACCACCACCAAAATGAGAGGAACTGCACGTGGACATAGCAAGGCGTAACAACTCCATCTACCATAGAGTTCTTGTTCCTTTTAGCGGGAAGAACGTTTAGTGATCAAATCTGGGTTCAAGGATGAGTGCTCATCGCTACTGGGGTGTCCTTGCTACTTGGCCCCTTCAGTGGACTAAAGTTAGAAAGCACATCTTAAAAATTGGGGCTCCTGGGTGGCTCAGTCGGTTAAGCATCTGCCTTCGGCTCAGGTCATGATCTCAGGGTCCTCGGATCAAGTCCTGCATCAGGCTCCCTGCTCAGTGGGGAACCTGCTTCTCCTTCTGCCTCTACCTGCTGCTCCCCCTGCTTGTGTGCTCTCTCTCTCGGACAAATAAATTTAAAAAATCTTTAAAAAAAATAAGGCATGACTTCATATCAGTATTTTCAGTGTAAATGTAACATTGAAGGTTTTGCATAGACATTTGTCTACTTGTATTTTCTCTCTCACACTAAAATCCTTCATTTATAAAAACATTAATAAAATTACTTTTTTCATCCGATGCATAAGATAGCTTCAAAGTAATAATTCTTTTTTAAAGATTTTATTTATTTATTTAGAGCGTGGGGGTGGGGGGAGGGGCAGAAGGCGAAGGAGAGAGAGAATCTCAAGCAGGCTCTGTGCTGAGCGCAGAGCCAGACGTGGGGCTCGATCCCATGACCCTGAGATCATGACCTGAGCCGAAATCAAGAGTCGGGCGCTTAACCGCCTGAACCACCCAGGCACTCCCAAAGTAATAATTCTGATATGATTACTAACAACAAATTACTATGTGAAGTTTAAGATTTCTTGTAATTCCTTTTGTGTTAGACTATACTCCACTGAGCATGTACAAGTATATACATAATACGAATGCTCTACTTTAAAGAGCCGTGAGTTAAACATTTTTTTCTCTGTGGCTACATTGTCAATTCAATATACAGCTAGCTTCACTCGTTAGAGTTTTCGATTTTAGGCATTTTTTTCCTGTTAATTATGTGATATAATTACATGGTTCGAAGCTCAAGGAGGATTAGAGGCTTAAGGACTGAAGTCTCCCTTCCCCGGGAGGCTTGCTCTTCCCCACGTGGCCCTATAGGGGACCATCTAACCACGACTTTCCTGTTTCTTTTGATATATATATATCTCCTTACTTCTCACGTATAGTACACAAGACGCAGCATTTCCTTTATTCTGTTCTGCCCCTTGCTTTTTCTCACCCGATGTGATAGTTTGGAGCTCTTACTGTGCCATGCACAGAGACCTTCCTCCTTCTTCCTGTCACTTTACTCCAGGCCTCCACTCAGGGAGGTTTCGGCTGCTTCCAGCGTGTGCTACGGCAAACAAGGCTGCAGTTAATGATGTTGTGCACAGTGATTTGGGGTAGGTTTGCCTCTCTGATTGGCCGCCAGAAGTGGGGTTGCCAGGGGAGGGTAAGTTTTGTTTCTATTACTCTTTAGAATAAAGTAGTGTTTTTAATCTGAAAGCAATCTTTGCTCATCTCGCCTATGTTCGATGAGATAATCTCTCAAACCTGTTTGAGACTATGGGTTAGGCCTTTAGTTTCTCCTCCTGTATGAAAAAGTAAAAGTATATGATACTATTCATTCTTAAGCTTCAGAATGATTCCCTGTTCTCCGCCACCGAGCCTTTGCTGTGTCTGGTCACCAGTTTTCACTGTCTTCTTATTCTTCAAGTGTTATGGAAGCTGGACTGGATCGCCCGACGGAAGAACCAAGCGGCTCCCGGAGATCTTGGAGGACAGGCGGTTTATTTAACGTCGCAAGCTCAGAGGAGTGTGGTCTCCAAAGGTCTGAGCCCCGAGCACAAACAAAGGGGGCAATTTATACACATCTACTTGCCCACACTTGGCACTTTCGGCGCGTGCGCGAAGCTGGGCAGGGAGGAGGACCCAGATTGGTGCTCACGGGAAGCAGAGCAGGGAGAAGAACCTGGAAGAGCCCCGGGGCAAGGACTGGAACTCTCTCGCTGGCTCGGTCGGCCATCTTGGGACACAGATTTTCCTTATCACAAGTGTGGGTGTGCATGCTCCTGTGTATCTGTGCGTGTGAGCCCATGTGTGTCCGTGTTCATGCTTCTGTGTGTATCTGTGCGTGTGAGCCCATGTGTGTCCATGTGCATGTGCTCCTGTGTGTGTATCTCTGTGTGTGAGCCCATGTGTGTCCGTGTGCATGCTCCTGTGTATCTGTGCGTGTGAGCCCATGTGTGTCCGTGTTCATGCTCCTGTGTGTATCTGTGCATGTGAGCCCATGTGTGTCCGTGTGCATGCTCCTGTGTGTATCTGTGCGTGTGAGCCCATGTGTGTCCCTGTTCATGCTCCTGTGTGTATCTGTGCGTGTGAGCCCATGTGTGTCCATGTGCATGTGCTCCTGTGTGTGTATCTCTGTGTGTGAGCCCATGTGTGTCCGTGTGCATGCTCCTGTGTATCTGTGCGTGTGAGCCCATGTGTGTGGGTGTGCATGCTCCTGTGTATCTGTGCGTGTGAGCCCATGTGGTCCGTGTGCATGTGCTCCTGTGTGTGTATCTCTGTGTGTGAGCCCATGTGTGTCCGTGTGCATGCTCCTGTGTGTGTATCTCTGTGTGTGAGCCCATGTGTGTCCGTGTGCATGCTCCTGTGTGTGTATCTGTGCGTGTGAGCCCATGTGTGTCCGTGTGCATGCTCCTGTGTGTATCTGTGCGTGTGAGCCCATGTGCATCCGTGTGCATGCTCCTGTGTGTATCTGTGCGTGTGAGCCCATGTGCGTCCGTGTGCGTGCTCCTGTGTGTATCTGTGCGTGTGAGCACATGTGTGTCCGTGTGCATGTGCTCCCGTGTGTATCTGTGCTTGTCTGTGCCCATGTGTGTCCGTGTGCATGCTCCTGTGTGTGTGCAACTGTGTGTGGAAGCTTCATGATTCAAGGGCAGAGGGGGTGAGGAGCATATGGTTCTGAGGGGTGGCTGGGCCTATCCTTTTTCCGTATTGATGTTTTGGGTTTTTGTCTTTTTAAAAAAATGTGTGCATCTCCCATTAGTATCTCTTAATTTATGAACAAAAAAGGGGGAAATGTTATTTATTTTGCTTAATTGGGGATCCAGCTGCCTGGAGATTTGGAATCACTAGAAAAACTAGCGGCTTTGCCCAGGCTTCTTTCCAGCTGCTCCCGGAGAGGACAGAGGCAGATGGCGCTGAATTCCGTGTGTGTGATTCCCTCTGGCAGGCCCCTCAGCCCGCCCCTCAGCCCTGGGTGCGCTGGCTCCAACATCGTCATCATCACCATCTTCGTCAACCTGCCTTTCCGTGGAAGTCAGCATCCCGAGGGCAGGCACAGCTCTGTTTTATAGAACCCAAGATATAGGTATGATTATTAGCCTAATTTACAGATGTGTTAACCTTAGCACAGAGAGGCTAACTGACACTGCCGGGGCCACACAGCACAACATATGAACTGAGAACAACAAACAGAAATAGTAAAGACCGCAAATCCAGTTTGCTCACCCTAACACAAGCAGTTAGCACCCGTCCCAACAAGATTCCAACCTGTGCATTCTAGCTGCGCTCCCCAACCTCACCTGCACCTTGCTCTGGCTGGTTCGCTTGCTTAATACGTGCGACAGGTATTCTCCATGTTCTCAAACTACCCACACGCCTCAGCTGCAGACCCCGCCCTTCCTCCGTAAAGAAGACAGAAAGCTTTAGGATGGCCTCAAATTCACTCCACCAAATCCTGCAGGCCTGCCTGCCATGCCCTAGTGTCCTGCCAGCTCAGGTGGTCGCTGGGGGAGGGAGCTAGGGTCTCCCCCTTCCAGGGTCCTGGTGTCAAAGGACCAAGGTTGGACACACCTTCGTTCCTCTGGATTCAAGTCTCTCGGCTTTAAATTCTAAGGGTGCATTTAGAGGACCCCAGAGCGTTCGTACAGCCTGAAGTGAATACGGGGCACGCGTGGGCACATGTCTGGTTTTCCGGGGAGCACTCCTGCTGGCCGCTGTTGGCACCTAGAGACCCTCGGCCCCCGCGCTGCTCCCCCTTTTCTCCCCTAGAGGGCGCCGTAGGACAGGGAGCCGCAGCTCACCGCATCCGTGCACATCTCTGCTGAGCAGGAAAAGGATCTACAACACACGGAGTCCACGGGTTTTCCGTGTTATCGGCTGATTTCGATTTGTCATGTTCTCTTTTGTGACCAAGGATGACCAAAAGCTGTGTGAATTTTTCATATGCATTATGTAAAATAAAGTGACCTTTTTCTAAGTTTTGTTTAGAAATTGTGATTTGATACTCTCAAAGTTTTGATTTTGCCGGACTATAGACTTTTAGTATAAATGCACTCTGATATTTACTGCCACTAACTAACAACGACCCTGTCGTCAGAATATGAGCAGAGGACACCAGATAGAGAAATAGTAAAGGCCACCAAATTCAATTTAACACACATGCAAATGGTTACTCCTGTTCCCCCAAGCTGTGTCACATTGCCTTTTTCCTTTGTCTTCAGCAGGTGAAAATGTTTATCACTGGGCTTCTTTCCGTTAGCTTTTTCAGATGATATTTCAGGATTTGTGGCATCCTATACACAGACGTACAATGGAATTTACTCAGCCATAGAAAAATGCGATCTTGCCATTTGCAACAACATGGGTAGAGCTAGAGGGTATCATGCTAAGTGAAATAAGTCAGTCAGAGAAAGACAAATAGCGTCAGATTTCACTCGTATGTGCAATTTAAGAAACATAAGAAAGAAGAAAAAAGAGACAAAAACAGACTTTTTTAGAGGAGGGGAGGGGCAGAGGGAGACAATCTCAAGCAGAATCCCCGCTGAGCGCAGAGCCAGACGTGAGGCTTGATCTCACGACCCTGAGATCATGAGCTGAGCTGAAATCAAGAGTTGGATGCTCAGCCGACTGAGCCACCCAGGCTTCCCCCAAAACAGACTCTGAACTGTAGAGAACAGACTGATGGTCACCAGACGGAAGGTGGGTGGGAGGACGGGGGAAACAGGTGAAGGGGACTAAGAGTACACTTATGATGACACTGAGTAATGTATAGAACTGTTGAATCACGGGATGCCTGGGTGGCTCAGTCGGCTAGGTGTCTGCCTTCAGCTCAGGTCATGATCCCAGGGTCCTGGGATCGAGTCCCGGGTCAGGCTCCCTGCTCAGCGGAGAGTCTGCTTCTCCCTCTTCCTCTGCCTCTCACTCGTTCTCTCTCTCTCAAATAAATAAATAAAATCTTAAAAGAAAGAACTGTTGAATCACTCTATTGTATACCCGAAACTACTATAACATTGTGCGTCCATTATACTTGAATAAAAATAAATGAGTAAAATCTTTAAAATTAAGATTTGTGACATCCTACATCACACATCTTTTTAAAATGCGTATCAAATTTTGGATCAGGCTACTTTTTACTCCAAGATGTGTTTTGCCTTGTGTCTTTCCCCACCGCTCTGGCTGGGAGGAAGGACGAGGTGGCGTTGGGTTTTTCTGTGTGCGAACTCACCCGCAGAGGCTGAGCAGGCAGAGGGGGACACGGCGGGTGCTCTCCTGCACTGTGGTGGGCGCCGCAAGCCCAGAAGGGGCTCTGCAAAAGGCCTCTCTCTCCCAGGCTCCGTGGGCTCTGGCTCAGAACGGGAACAGTGACTTTCACAGGTTGGGAGGAGACAGGGAGTGATGGAGAACGAGGAATCACGGCCCCCAGGCTGCTGTGCAGCTCCCACAGAAGCCGCACCAGGGCCAGTCCGCGGCCACCATGAGGCCCTTGTTCCTTTCTTGGCTTTCATCCTTCCCAGATTTGGGAGCCTGGCAACGGCAGGGAGGGGGTGTGTGGAGGGGGGGACGCAGTAGCAGCAGCAGGGGCGCTGGGCAGGGCAGGAGGGAGTCCCGAGCAGGTGGCTGTCCAAGGCAGGGAAACCAGCCAAGGGGGCCCGGAGAGCCGCAGGAAAACACTTGCTTTGTGCTTCAGCCCCTGTTTCTCCCATCTTTCCCCACTGGTGCCTGCTTTAATCTTTTCCCGAGGTCAGCAGAACACTGACTTTTAACTGAGATACATAATTCCCATACTGCAAAATGCCCTTTAAAGGGTGCAGTTCAGTGGGGGTTTTTTTTAGCATATTTGCAAGTTGGGCAATTTTCTTTACCCCAAAAAGAAGCCCCCCACCCACCCATTCGCAGTCCCTCCCGATTTCCCCTCCCCCCAGCCCCTGGCAACCACCAAGCCGCTTTCTCTCTCTACCAGCACTAGGGGCTGAATTGTGTCCCTCTACTGTTCATATGTTGAAGTCCTGACCCCCAGTTCCTCAGAATGTGACTGTATTTGGAAATAGGGAATTTAAAGAGGTGATCTGGTTAAAATGAGGCCCTTAGGGCGGGCACTACTTCGATCTGACTGGTGCCCTAGCAAGAAAGGGAAATGTGGACACACAGAGAGCCCAGGGATGGGCACACTCAGAGAGAAGTTGTGGGGACACAGGGAGAAGACAGCCTGTGTCCCCACAACCTGCCCACCCCTGGTCTTGGACTTCTGCCTCCGGAACGCTGAGAACATGAGTGTCTGCTGGTCAAGCCCCCGTCTGCGGTATTTTGTGAGGGCAGCCCTAGCCCACCGATGCCGCAGACTTTCCTGTTCCCGACATTTCCCACAAGTAGAAGCAGACAACACGGGGTCTTGCGTCCAGCGTCTTTCACTCCACATCACAGTCTCGACGGTCATGGGTGTCTGCACCCGTGTTAGTACTTTGTTCCTTTCCGTGGCAGAAGAGCCACTGTAGAGAAAGCCCCCGTTTGGGCGCCTGGGTGGCTCAGTCAGTTAAGCGTCTGCCTTCGGCTCAGGTCCCAGGGTCCTGGGATCGAGCCCCGCATCGAGCCTGCTTCTCCCTCTCCCTCTGCCTGCCGCTCCCCCTGCTTGTGCTCACACTCTCTCTCTCTCTCTCAAATAAATAAATAAATACATCTAAAAAAAGAATGGTTAACATAACATAGATTCTTTCTCTGTGCCTCACCTTCTGAGAGCTGTCCTTTTCTCAAACAGCAGAAACATATGCCCTGGTTGTGCATCCCGCTACTGAGTCCTTGTGTTGGTTTTGTAGTCCATCCACACTGGCATTGTTGAACTGTTCGATGTGCACATGTGTGCATGTGTGTCCATACACACGCATGTGCAGGCATCTTCTCCCAAGTAAGCAGATCATCTCCTGCTCGTGACTGATACTGTCTTTGTAACAAGCTATATATATAGATATAATTTACTCATGTGTAACTTTAGGTTTTTTTAAAAGATTTATTTCTTTTAGAGAGAGAAAAAGAGAGAGCATGGGGGGTGCAGAGGGAGAGAGAGAATTTCAAGCAGACTCCCCACTGAGCATGGAGCCCGATGTGGGGCTTGATCTCATGACCTTGAGATCATGACCTGAGCTGAAACCAAGAGTTGGACTCTCAACCTACTGAGCTACCCAGGCACAGGTAGTTTCATCAGTCAGTTGACTTAGGTATCTGGCTGCCTGCCCATCTCTTTCCACCAGCACTGAGATCCACAAGGCCAGGGATCTGTGTACTCTGTCCACTGCTTACATCCCCACCACCAGAAGGCCAGTGTACTCTGTCCACTGCTTACATCCCCACCACCAGAAGGCCAGTGTACTCTGTCCACTGCTTACATCCCCACCAGGACACTGCATGGCACATACGAGGGGCTCAATGAGCATTTGTTTCACCAAGTGTATATTGTGATGGTCAGAGGGGGAGAGAATGACCAATAAGCTGGTGCTCCCCCAATGGAGAAAATTAGAGGCAGCACTACTTGTCCTACCCAAATCCAAGTAATCCAGCAACTTTGAACATCTTAAATGAAATTGTTCTAAATTTGACAATGAAACAATGTAGTTGAAATCTTTTTGTGTCAACTTGACTCTATGCTTTTAAAGCAATTATTGAGAGTGCTTGAGCTCTCAAGAAACTTCTTCCTGAGGAGTCCTGGGCTTTGGCAGGGTGACTGAGACAGGGTTTCAGAAGAAGAACATCTCAGCACAGAGCCATGGAAGATGTCACACAGGATTAAAACAAATACATGAACCCTCTTTTGAAGGAGTGGCGATGCCTCAAACAAGGTCATAGAGATTTACGAGAAGAAACCAGCGTGGTCATGTTGGACCCAAACATCCTTCTGAGCCCTGCGTCAGCTCATGGTGGTCTGGTCCAAACGTGATGAAAGGAAGCATGGCTAAGGCAAATCTCATGTGTACCCTCACCACTTCACAAAGCCAGCTGCTGAAAACCCAGCTCACCTAGAAACTCCAAGGTCTTGATATACCTTATACTAAAAACAAGTTGCAATTTATTTTTTTAAAGATCTTATTTATTTATTTAAGAGAGAGAATGAGAGAGAGCATGAGAGGGGGGAGGGTCAGAGGGAGAAGCAGACTCCCTGCTGAGCAGGGAGCCCGATGCGGGACTCGATCCCGGGACTCCAGGATCATGACCCGAGCCGAAGGCAGTCACTTAACCAACTGAGCCACCCAGGCGCCCACAAGTTGCAGTTTAAAAAGGAAAGCTATGACACCTATCATGTGATCATACTGTTTATGGGGTGAATTGTGCCCGCTAAAATTTCAGATGTTAGTGTCTTAGCCTCCAGCACCTAGAATGCGACCTCATTAGGAAATAGGATCACTGAAGATCAGCTTGATTAAGATGAGGCTGTAGAGGGGCAAGGTGGGCCTCTGCCTCGATATCACGGGCATCCTGAGAAACGGGGAGATTCGGACACAGACACACATGGGGACACCCTGCGGAGAGGAGGCAGAGATCGGGGTGATGGCGCCACAGCCCAGGAGCATCACAGGCGCCCGCACACCCCAGAAGCTAGCCAGAGGCTTGGAACGGATTCGGCCCCAGAAGGAACCAAGCTGGCCACGCCTGGCCCCCCGACGTGTGGCCCCCAGAACAGTGAGACGGGACATTTCTGTTGCTGACGCCACCTAGTCCATGGGACTTGGTTATGGCAGCCCCAGGAAATCGGTATAACACCCATCCCTGAAATTCAGGCATTTCTATCAATTTCACAGGGGAAAATATTTTAAAAATCATAGAATATTCTGAGTCAAATTTTGACCGGAGAGCTGGTGCTGTGAAAGCCACTCACTTAAGGAAGGAGAAATCTGAATTCTGAGGGGAAGAGAGTGAATACTAAGACCTCACATGAAGAAAACCGCGGGGCCGCCTGTGAGTTCGCCAGACGGCTGGCCGTGGAGTCGGCCCGATGCGGGGCTGCGCGAGGCTGGCCGGGAAAGCCATGCCGCCGAGCAGCGGGACCGCAGCACGGCCCGGGGGACGACTGGCCGCCGTCCGGCCCAGCGCGGAGCAGGGCGGCTCCTGGGAACACAGGCACGTTGTGTCCGGAGACGGGTTTACCACCTGTGACAGCGCTAAAGGCTGTGAAGGTTTCTGTTCGGGGCCTGTGGGTCTCGGACGTGTGCTGCGCCAAGGAGGAGCTCCATCTTTGCTCCACCTGCCTGTCCTGCCAGGAGAGCCTGGCCCCATGACGGTGTCTGTTTGTCCCCACCACATTCCGGTGGTTAAGGAGAGCGCCGTGTGGCTGGCCACCCACGAAGACTGGCCGGGTGGGGACCCCGCGGGCCAGCGGCTCCCTGCCTCCCCACGGCAAACCACGCCAGCGTTGCTCAGGCTGAGGCCGGGGGACGTTCCAGTGTGAGGCTACACACGCTGGTCTCTGTCCCCTGCGCGCCTCAGGTCTCCCACGTCAGGTGCTAGGCCTTCCGCACCTGCTCCAAGTCGGCCGCTCTGTCTACACAGAGGCCATCCCGGCTTGCCTCTTGCCCTAGGACTCCGATGCCCCTTCCACTGTCACCTGGGACACCTGCGGTCTGACACTGCACCAGGTGCCCCTCCCAGACCACACCTGCTCTGCATCCTGCGCTGCGTCCCTTCCGACGCCGGCCCTTGGCTCTCCGCCTCCCCCCCTTGTGTCAGGCTCCTCCCGTCCTCCCCCCACCAGCCTGGACTCACTCCAGGACCCATCGCTCCGTTGTTCTCTGCCCCATGATCGATGCCCGTTGTCCTCTCGCTGACACTTACAGCACAGCCCAACCCTGGGTCGACCCCCCGAACCCCGCCGCCTCCAGCACAGCGGGGGTATCACAACGGCTGGGTCAATGGTCTCCGGCCAAACCAGAGCTCCTGCTGCCCAAATCCACTCTACACAGAGGCCAGTTCGAATGTCCTCTCTCCTCCTAGATTGCTGACCGCACACCTCAGCTGGTAAGGTGACCTCACTTCTGTGAGGCCCCCGCAGAGGCTTCGGGACACCAAGCCCACCCGTCTCCTACTCTGACACCCGTGTTCTCCTCCAGCCCCCATCAGGGCACAAGTGCGTGATTCGGGGCCCTGGTCACAGCCCCCAGCCTAGACAGGCCCTGTGTTTTCTGTTCCGGTTCGTAGCTCCTGGGTTATTTTTGTTATTTAGTTTGGGGTCATCTCCTTGGGTGCATGAGCCCAACCGCACAGAATAGTGTGTAAGTCCATCCAAACGAGAGCGCCGTGAACAGGCAGCTGCTGCAGACGCCTGAAGGGGGATCGCAAAACCGAAGAGCTCTTGTGTAATGGGGCCCCATTCCCAGGCTTCGGGCACGGCCGGCCGGCCCTGCTGAACCCTCCCCCCAGCTCCTGCACGGGGGCCGCTCAGGGAAAGCAGGACCTGAGCAGAGAGCCTGGGGAGCAGAGAGAGACCCCGAGAACAGCCAGTCTGGTAAAGCAGCCCTCGGAATGCTCCCGGGGAGGGGGGCAGCACTCCGACACAGACCACGGCCCAGGTTAGGGGATTCGCCCCTGGGGCACCTGGCAGAAGTTAACCACGTGGTGGGCGAGCAAAGCCTCAGCATCTGCGGTGGGCGCTTCACAATGAACTAACTGCAGAGCTTCTGGGTCTTTGCTGTGGTCCCCATGCAGACGGGGGCTTCCAGGCATTACCTTTGGGAAGCATGGTTTAGGGCATTAGCAGAAGCTAACTGCAGACTTCAGCTCCCTCGTGTGTCAGGCTTCTGTCATGCGCTCGCTCCGCACTAGCTTCTGTCCAGGCCTGGCCGAGCCGTGCTGCGGGGGGGGGCTGCCTACCAGCGCACACACTCTCCCCCCGGGGGGCTGCAAGCTTCCAGTGCAAGGTCTCAGCGTGGGAAACCCCTGAAGTGTGGACAGGGTCCTGCCCGGAGGAGCCGGCGCCAGACCCCCACGCAGCGTGAGGGCACGGGAGGTCAGGGCCTGGGTCCCTGCCCAGGACGTTGTTCTTTGTACTAAGTTGAAGACCACCCTCGTGCGCTGGAGGGGTGCCTGCTGGAGAGGCAGGTCCAGGCCGCACAACGTCACTGGGCTCCAAGCTTCACCTCGTCCAGGGTGGGAGCGTGCACACAGGTGCCCGGGCCGGGTGTGGTCAGACCGTCCTGAGCTCCCAGCAACACGGAGGGCACAGGCCGGCTGGCGCAAAGGAAAGATGAGAGCGCAAAGTACACGCCCCCTGAACAGCCTGGCTCCCGGCCGGTGCTTGGTGATGGTCCGCCCTGAGCCCAGAGAAAGAGAGCAGCTCCCAGCCGGCCTCCCCCACGCAGCCCACCCTCCTGCTTTCGCACACACGACCTTTAACGCGGCGCTCCGCGGTCCAGCCCCAGCCCGTGCCTGCTGGGCCACCCAGCCCGGGCAAGTTCACGACCCGCCAGAGACCCTTACCCTCCGTGCGGGCTGCTGCAGCTGGTTTCACCGGGGCCCGCAGGGGAGGCTCCCGGTCGCCCCACTGAGGCCGGTGCAAGAGGGGCCCCCCAGCCCGAGAGCAGCGCCCAGACAGCGGCCCGGCTCGGCTGATGGCCCGCGTGCCTCAGCCCTGCTCCTTCGGCTGACAGCAGTGGCAGTTCTCTGCCGAGGAAACGAGCTTCTACCTTCAGGAGCTGTGTTTTGTCCCTGGCAACCAACACTCAGATTTTCATCCCAACTGCACTACTTACAGGAAAATAGTCTGACGTGACGAGGTGCCCAGTAAAAGTATTAGGAGTATTTTTTTGAAGCCTAGTTGTAGATCTGCTTTATTGGCTTGTTTGCTTACTTCTGCAAGGCTATTGGAAAGGCTACTGTCCAATGTGCTGCTTCAAGTCTTTCATCAAAAGAAAAAAAACAGAATCATGTTAAATTTTCTTTGTCTGCTCTACTTTATTATATGGCAAATCTTTTATTAGTGTTTTTTCATTCTTTTTAAAAATTTTTTATTTCTTTTTATGTTTTTAAGTAATCTCTACACCCAATATGGGGCTCGAACTCATGACCCTGAGATCAAGAGTCGCACATTCTACTGACTGAGCCCGCCAGGCACCCCTAGTTTTGTTTTTTTTTATCCTCAGTTTTTACTTGATTTTTTTTTTAAGTTTAAATTTTCTTTTTATTTGAGTGTAGTGGACACACGATGTTTACATTAGTTTCAGGTTCACTGGTAGTGATTCGACACGTCCACACGTTATGCTCCACTCACCACACCCCTCCGTCCCCACAGAGCACTATCTCAATACCATTCACTATATTCCATAGGCTCTTATTCCCGTGACTTTTTCAAAACCATTCTAAGTATTATGCTATTTTTCTATGTGACTGAATACTAAATAATCCCTTTTTTCCCTGTAATTAGCATCTTCGAAAAAATTTGAGTATGTAATTTATAAATTTTAAGGTTTAGGAGCTAAGTTCATGGAATAGTAGAGTCATTTTTTACAATAGTGGCTATTATGCATGGAAATGTTGGAAATTGTGTGACTCGTGTGTGTGTGTCCTAAAAGCTGCAATCTAAGAGAGTTTCAGTTCTCACTTCACTACTGTCTCTTCTGTGGCCTCTGGCTCTGACTCTGCGTTGGGAGAATGCCACGAACTTGCAGACTCCCTGGGGGTTTCCGTGGCAGCGGAGTCCAGAGCTCCGAGACCCGGTGCCGTGTGCCAGTATTCCACTCTCCAAAACCTCTGCACAGCTAACTTCCTGCGCACGGCACTGTCCACAGCGCACAACACTCCCAGCGGGAGGAAACCATGCCACCAAGGTCACTTTTGCATCAAAGGACATTACAAACTGCTGCAGACTCAGATCCTGCCAGCCAGCCTGCTACTGTCAAAACTCAGGGAGGGAAATGGCAGCCGTGTGTGTGTGTGTGTGTGAAAGTACGTGTGAGAGCGTGAGTGTGTGATAGTGAGTGAGTGAGAGAGGGTGTGAGAGTTTGTGAGTGTGTGAGAGAGTGTGTTTGAGAGAACAAGCATGTGAGTGTAAGAGTGAGAGTGAGAGAGGGTGTGAGAGTTTGTAGGTGTGTAAGAGAGTATGTGACTGTGTGTGAGAGTGTGAGTGTGCATGAGAATATATGAGGGTGTGAGAGTGAAAGTGTGTGTGAAAGTGTGAGAGTGTGTAACAGTGTGTGAGTGAGAAAGTGACAGGGTGTGTGTGAGTGTGAGAGTGTGTGCATGTGTGAGTGTGTGAGTACATGTGCGTGAGAACGTGACAGGGTGTGTGAGAGTGTGTGTGAGGTGTGACTGTGAGAGAATGTGAGGGTGTGTGTGAGTGAGTGTGTGTGCATGAGTGTGTCAGAGTGTGTGAATACATGTGCATGAGAACGTGTGTGAGTGACAGGGTGTGTGAGTGTGTGTGAGGTGTGACTGTGTGAGAGAGCGTGAGGGTGTGTGAGTGTGAGAGTGTGTGCATGTGTGTGAGTGTGAGTATATGTGTGTGAGCGACAGGGCGTGTGAGTGTGTGTGAGGTGTGACCGTGTGTGAGAGAGCGTGAGGGTGTGTGTGAGTGTGAGAGTGTGCGTGTGTGAGTGTGTCAGAGTGTGAGTACATGTGCATGAGAACGTGTGTGAGTGACAGGGCGTGTGAGTGTGTGTGAGGTGTGACCGTGTGTGAGAGCGTGAGGGTGTGTGTGAGTGTGAGAATGTGCATGTGTGAGTGTGTCAGAGTGTGAGTACATGTGCATGAGAACTGTGTGAGCGACAGGGCGTGTGAGTGTGTGTGAGGTGTGACCGTGTGTGTGAGAGCGTGAGGGTGTGTGTGAGTGTGAGAGTGTGCATGTGTGAGTGTGTCAGAGTGTGAGTACATGTGCATGAGAACGTGTGTGAGTGACAGGGCGTGTGAGTGTGTGTGAGGTGTGACCGTGTGTGAGAGCGTGAGGGTGTGTGTGTGAGTGTGAGAGTGTGCGTGTGTGAGTGTGTCAGAGTGTGAGTACATGTGCATGAGAACGTGTGTGAGTGTGTGTGAGGTGTGGCCGTGTGTGAGAGCGTGAGGGTGTGTGTGAGTGTGAGAGTGTGTGTGCGTGTGACAGAGAGAGGAGGGCGCGCGGGGAGGGAGGACGGAGCGGCGTGTGCGGGCGCATCACCGGGTCGGAGCCCTAGCGCCCGCTGCGTCCTCCCCGAAGGGTCCCCAGGCGCCCGCCCTCCACAGCGTCCTCGGTTCTACACTCAAAGCTGACGACACACGCGGGGGACGCGCCTTGGCTCCGCTTCTGGCAGGTGCCGTGTGGACTTCCCGCCGGTGGCCGGCGGCCCGCATGGCCGGAGGCGGGGGCGCGGCGGGCGGGTGACCTGGAAGGGTCACCTCTCCTTCGCCCCCCGCCCCCGAAAAGTGAGGTCAGTGCCATGCAGCTGCTGCTCGAACCCATTGGAGAGCCTTGTTCTCCCAAAGAAAGACGGCATTGTGGGCGAGCTTGTTTGTTGCGCCCAAAGGGCGCGCTCGCGCCAAGCTGCCCAGCCCTTTGTTCTCGTTTCAGAGGGAGTCTCCCATGCCGTCCGTCTCCGCGGACCCTCCGTCCCCTCCGCTTCTGCCGCCGCTCTCGGGGCAGGGGGAGGCCGGGCCCGACAGACGGACAGACGCCCTGCCCAGCCGTGAGCCTGGACAGGAGGACGGACACGCGGCCGGCCTGGGCGTCGGAGCTCACGTCTTACGGGGACGCGGGGAAAGGTCGCAGACGGTCCACTCGGCCTCGGGGATGAACGGAGAGGGAGATTAAGTGGGGAGAGAGCGAGAGAAACGACGGAGGGGGGACAGAGGGAAAACGGAGGAGAGCGCAGAATGAGGTTTTTGAAATTTGGAATAAATCTTGCGCTCTTTTGCAATAATTATGTTTCTTTGTAGAGTTTTTTTTCCTGGTAAGTGATTGTATGGTGGCCGTGGGCCCGTCCTAATTCACCGTGCTGGGTATTACCTACAACTCACAGGTTTGAGCACCAAAGTATAAAAACAGAAGGTATTTAAATTATATAAACTCAACTTTGAAAACAAAAACAAAGAGAAATTGGAAGGCATTTCTAGAGACAAAATTTTTTTAAAGATTATTGATTGATTTCAGAGAGTGTGAGCAGGGGGAGGGCCGGAGGGAGGGGGAGGGAGACTCCGTGGGCGGCGTCCGCCCCACCTTAGGCCTCCCGCCACTGGCGGGTCCCAGGGTCGGTCGGGTGGGGAGGCCAGCGTCCCTGACCGTAAGCGGAGAGACATGCCGCGACCTACTCGGTGACACCGGTGTCACGGGAGAGATTCACGCAGGCGGGGCAAGAAGCGTGCTTTCAGTGAACGTTTTGCTCCGAACACACGCAAGGCCAAGTGTGCGTCCGTCCTACTGTGGGTCGCGCCGGGGTCTGACAGCCACCGTCGGGGGAAGGAGAGGGAGAAGCAGAGGCCCTGCCCGCGGGGACGCAGGTGCGCGGGAGCTTCAGGGAAGGCTGGCTCCTCCCGCTCGGTGCGTCCGGGACCCTGCGCGCCGGCCGGGGCTCAGGGGAAGGAGGGGAGGGGGCTGCAGCCCCGGGCCGGCTCCTGCGGGGAACACGGGCCCAAGATCACCCAGCCCGAGGCCAAGGCGCTCTACCAAACGCGGAGGCCGCTTCCGCCGGAGATCGGGCTGCCGCCGGCCCCACGCGCGGTGCTGCCACGGCCATGTGCGCGCCGCCGCCCTCCGCGCCTCTGCGGGGTCTGGTCGTTCGCACAGCGGTGCCCGCAAGAACCGCTGCTCGGGGCCTGCGCCCCTGAACCCGCCGAGCCCAGGGACGCACACGCCCCGGGACCCCCAGGCCTGCTGCCGCGCTGGCAGCCCCCCGTGCCACCCCCGGGCTGAGTGATGCGTTCCCCGGCGGGCAGGCCTCTGGTCTCCTTATGTCACGGGAGGCTCTTGTCTAGAGGAGGGGCGGGGTGGCCGGAGCGGACGGACGTTCCTGTTCCCTTGGAGACCGCCTGAACCCCGTTTCCGGAGTGGGCAGCAGACTCAGGAGGGGCTCCCACACCTCAGTGATGAGCGACGAGGCCCACGAGGTGGCACGCGGCTGGCCCAGGCCCCTGCGCCGGGCCTTCTGCTCGACCACAGAGAAGGCCGCGGAGGCAGACCCCGGCGTGGTGACGGGGTGTAGCTCACGGAGAAGACTCGGGATTCTGTGCACACCCTGCTGCCTCTCTGCTGGCCATCTGCACTGGATCTTTCCGTCACCGAGGAAAGGAAACCAAAATGCTTAGGGACAGAAGTGGTGAAGGTAAAGGAAATTGGTTGTTTGTTTTGTTTTGTTTTGTTTAAGATTTTATTTATTTATTTGACAGAGAGAGACACAGCGAGAGAGGGAACACAAGCAGGGGGAGAGGGAGAGGGAGAAGCAGGCTTCCCGCGGAGCAGGGAGCCCGATGCGGGGCTCGATCCCAGGATCCTGGGATCACGACCTGAGCCAAAGGCAGACGCTTAACGACTGAGCCACCCAGGTGCCCCTTATTTTATTTTTTTAAAGATTTTATTTATTTATTTGACAGAGAGAGAGACAATGAGAGAGGGAACACAAGCAGAAGGAGGGTCAGAGGGAGAAGCAGGCTCCCCGCTGAGCAGGGAGCCCAATGCAGGGCTCGATCCCAGGACCCTGGGATCATGACCTGAGCCGAAGGCAGACGCTTAACGACTGAGCCACCCAGGTGCCCCACAGAAACTTATTAAGAAAACCACACGCTACAGCAAAACCTAGTGTTCTCTAAATCCGTTCTATTTTTTCCATCAAATATTTAGCCCCTTTTCAGTGAGTTCAAGGGACCCTTTTAGACTAGAATGGGAATAATAATTAGGAAACAACCAATCTTAAAAATGGGCAAAGACGAGAACAGAGAGTGCGTCAGAGATGGTACTGGGATAAAGATGGTGCTCGACAGTATCCGTCATTAGAGGGGAGAAAATCAAAACCCCAGTGAGATCTCCCACGGACCTGCAGGAAGAGCGCGAATTCAGCACGTGACCACACCGAGCATGGGCAGGATGCGGAGCAGCTAAAGCTCCATCCGCTGATGGTGAGAACGTCAAACAGCGTGAGCGCTTGGGAGGCCAGTTTCACCGTTTCTCCAACAGGTAATCATGCGTTTACCAATGACCCCATTTCCATGCCTAGGGGTTTACCCAAGACGAATGATATGTGCACACACAGTCTTGTGTAGGCGTGCATACGGCAGCCTCATTTGTGAGAGCCCGAAGCTGGAAACAGCCCCGACGCCCACGGAGTGTGGTGGAGCCATCCGATGGGACAGAGCCCAGCAGCAGAGCAGAGTAAGTTCTGCGTACGCGCTGCACCTGCCACAAGGCTGATTCTCGCAGAGGAAAAGGAAACAGACCCAAAGGCACGCATAGTGGAGAGTCGCCTGCATAGACGTCTAGAAAACACAACCTAACAGATCAGTGGTTGCTTCTGGATGAGGAGGAAAGGGAGGAGGCAGAAAAGGCCGGGGAGGGGGGGGGGTGGCGGGAATATACAAAGGGACCGGGACATTTGGGGGCGGATGGGCTCATCCACTATTTTGAATACGGTGATGTCTTCCCAGGTGGATACACAGGCCAGACTTACGAAGTACATGGGTTTATGTATGTGCGGCTCATTGCATGTCAAGGACACCTCAGAAAGCTATGAAGCAGACAGAATCCTCATTTGCCTCTGCAAGCCCCCGGCCACTGTCAACCACCTTATTCTCTCTAAAGATGGCATTTGTCCCCATCGCCTTGCCACCCCTGTGACCTGATTTCCACCGAAACCACTCCTGTGAGGGCCACTGATCACCTGCCGAGCGTGAGCCTGTGAGCCCGTGAGCCCGAGGTCCCCGTCCCTCGGCCCCCAGCCGATGGCCACTCTCCTCCCTCTCTTTCGCTGCCTACGTCTTACAAGCTCTCTGCGGCCCTTTGGTTCTTGTCCTACGCCTTCCTCGGGGGTCTCAGCCTCTCCTTCCGCAGCTGCCCCAGGTTGCCGATGGCTCCATGTCCCTATCTGCACCCTGACCTCTGTCCCAACTCCACATCCTATCCAACAAGGCCGCAAACCTGCCCAGTCTCCTCTCGAGATTCACCTCCCTACGTCCCGTATCTTGAGCCATGTCACACCGTCCTCTGGGTCTGAGAGCCGGATCTGATACGTCTCCCCTGCAGCAACAACCAGTCACAGGTCTCTGGGGCCTGACCCTGCAGACGGTCCCCACCCCCAGTCACTGCTCCGTGTGCCCGGCTGCCTGCATCCCGGCCCTCGGCCTGTCCACCCCGGCTTCGCCCCGGCCTCCCGCTCGCCGCACCTCCAGCGGACCGGCCGTGCCTCTGAAAGGCAGATCTAGTCCCTCTCCACCCCTTACAAATCCTCCCGAGGCAGCCAGGCTCACCGTGTGTGAGACGCATCTGGGCGGATGGTTCAGAAGACCCGTCCAACCTCATATGCCAGAGTGCCGGCCTCGGCCACTCTGAAGTGGACTCGGGAATGGATAACCTAACAAAATCCTGGGTGCAGATGGTTTGATTTGGGGATGCCTGTCACTTGGAGCATGTCACGGGCTGAAGCCGGGGATGCCCTCCACACCGTGCACCGCCCATGACAGCCCCACCCCCGCCCCACCGCTGAGCCTCTCCAGCCCAGGGTGTCAGTGTCGTGGAGGATGAGGCTCCGTCTCCCTCCAGCACACACAAAGCCCGGTGTGCCCGGCCCTCCTAGCCTCCCAGTGTGTTGCCCCCAGAGAGGAGACATCCAGCGGGTCCCAGTAGCCTGCCGCTCTGCTCTAGATCCACCTGCTGCCTCCCCTCCCAACGCTGGGTCCCCCGCTGCTGGCAGCTGGTGCAGGACCTGTGCATGCCCACTCAGAAGCTCCTGCCTGGATATGATTTCGGGGTGAGGGGGGCGACTCGGAGCACACGGTGGCCTCGACGGGGTCGGGCATTGAGCAGCCCCATGGGGCCTTGGTACTGGTGGCTTTGGGTGACTCCCCATTGTGACTTTGGCCACACCTGGTCCCTTGCTCCGCTCCCCTTCCCACACCACGCTCTCTAGACTCCTCGCGGTGTTGCAGGTGACTCAATAGTCTTCCGATCAGTTCCTTTTTTTTTTTTTGCTTAAGTTTTTCAAGAGTCTAACTGGCTCCATCCTTACTATGCGTCTAGCACTAGAGAGAACTGAAAAAACATTTGTTGGAACAAATATGGTGAGTAAGAGGGAAAGGAAAGAGGACATATGGTAACATAAAACCAGGGAAACAGCGAGATGGCCTTCACCTTTCCAGAGGACACCATAGTGTCATGCACGGGCAGGACGTTTGTGGGCAGAAAATACACAGTCTGCCTCTGGGCACCACATGGCCTTCGTGGAGTTAACTGAATATTTTCCAAAGCAGTCCGAAAACAGGGAGACATCTCCCTGTTTTCGGACTGCTTTGGAAAATATTTGGAAAAAATACGGTGGTGAATGGCGTAGCGCTCACGACCCGGCACTGGGACCAAACCCCCCAAGCCCACACTTGTTACACACATGAACGCCACCTCTAGTAAGCCAGAGAGCAAACCGAGCGCTACGTAGAACTAATCGTTTTAACCGAAAACAACAAAGAAGAAAGATAAATCAGGTTTAATGATTTAAATAAAGCAAAGCCTGGACAGAAGGTTCAGTGCAAATATGTGTTGTGCAAACAGCTCATTTGGGTCAGTTCTCCCGTCCAACTTGTCAGGATGTGAGCCGAGTCTCCTAATCATGAGAAAGCGTATGTGGAAGATTCTAAACACTACACACAGGTGCGAACACACACAGACACACGCAGACACATGCAGACATGCAGACACACGCAGACACGCAGACACACACAGACACGCAGACACACACAGGCACACGCAGACACGCAGACACACAGACACACGCAGACACACAGACACACGCAGACACACGCAGACACATGCAGACAAGCAGACACACGCAGACACACAGACACACGCAGACACACAGACACACGCAGACACACGTAGACACACAGACACATGCAGACACACGCAGACACACGCAGACACACGCAGACACCCTCTGAGAGGCAAACCTCTCTCTAGAACCAGGACACTCGGTGCGAGCACCACACGAGCACAGAACTTGGCAGTAAGGGTTTAGGACTTTCACAGCAAAGCGAACAGAGTCATTTAGTATCTGTTGGATCTAATAATTGAGAAAGTCGGCTTGTATTTTGGATGTCTATTGTATTTCACTAAAAATGTGATCGCAGACAGAAAGAAACATGATCCTTAACTGCAGATCATTGGAGAAGCAAAGAAAATATGTAAAATAATGGGCTGATGTATGGAAGCGATAGTTTGTGGAAAATCGGCCCGATCACGATTTCACTTCGAACACAACCGCGGTTAAGTTGCTCTGCCTCAAACGGAGGAACGGAGATGGGGCCAAGCTCCCCGTGCTGGAGCGAACGCTTTCTTCACGACGTTCTGTTGCTCCTCCCTCCTGAAGGCTCAGCCCAAAGCCACGGAGACTACATCCGAGGAGCAGAGGCCCCAGAACTAGTCAGGGAATATTGCCCTCCCACTGCCCGTGCTGACTTGCCCCCTGGGATTGCCACGTGGAGCCTGGTGGGACTTTGGAGGGTGTCCTTTGGGAAGGGTGGAGTCTATTTTGCACGTCAAAGGAAGAGAGGAGCCGGTGTGATCAGGAGGAGAGATTATGTTGCACTGCTGTATTTATTGCTAGTGTTCACTGCCCGTCCTTCCCGGCCTGTCCCGAGGGAGAACTGCCCCCACCCTGTGGCATCAGGCCGGGGCTGGGCCAGCAGGTGCCCGAGAACTGTCAAGAGCCGTCACGTGGTTTCTCCATGGAGCTTTCCCCTCTAGCCAGACGGAAAACCCTAAGAATGGGTCCTGGGTGAAGAGGGGCCCTGACAGGAAACCTGGCCTGGAGCTGACAGGACATAGAAACCACTGGATGGGGTTGGGGTGGGGGGTCGTCAGCACGGCACAAGCACACCCAGCTGAAACCCTCCACCCCGGGAAGAAAGGTCTAATTCTCTTTGCTGTTGCTGTTTGCAGATGGATTCACACTGAACCCACTAAAAACAAGAAGGCAAACATTGTGCCACATTTTGGCCTGTGTTGTGATGTAGGAACGAGAAGAAAATGAAAGCCTGTGGTCTGGTGAGGTCCGAGAGGTGGGGCTCATCGTTCCAGCCAGACAGCGCTGGGCCCGGCCTCTCCTGCGGGGGAATCGGTCTGCATGCCGATGAAGCACAGCCTGGGGAGTCACACCGCAGAAACGACGCAGCGTCGGGAGCCCACGCAGGAAGAGCCCTGGACTGAGGATGAGCAGGTGAAACCGGGCGGAAGGAGCTGAGGGCTGAGCCGGGCGAGAGTCAGGCGCTTCGGTCCGCCAGGTAGGCCAAGGTGGGCACGAGCAGCGGGGGTCGGCCGGAGGTGAGGGGGTTGTGTGCAGGGCACCCGGGTCTCCCTGGAACAGAGCGCCTGGATGCCACTCTGCCTCCACCCCTGCAGAGAAGGGGGTAGGCAGACGCGGCTCGTGTGGCTGGAGGGCCAGGTGGCTGGACGCGGCTCCCACCGTGTCCTGGCTCAGTGTCAGAGGTACAGACACGGGTTGTCCCACGTTCGAAGAGTTCACACGCACACAGAAACCATATAACCTAGTACGTGCCATCATGAGCCTCGCTGGGAGGTCCCTGGAGGCGTGGAGGTAGCAGGTCCTGGCCGCAGTGCGCTCAGAGACGACGTCACCCTCGAGGGCGACAACGAGGAGAAGGAGGAAGAGAGCAGGGAGGGACGAGGACAAGGATTCCGGACTGCACCCTCAAAGCTTCGGCTCATTGAGAGGAATCCCAGAGGCCCACAACACGTGTCACGTGTCAATTTCCGGATCTGCCACCGAGGACCATGGGCTCCGAGTCTGGAGTGAGAGACTGAGGCTCTCAGCTGGCCGGTGACTCTGGCTGCCTGGAACCAGACTCCCCACGCAGTCCTGCAGTTCTCTCTATGAGCAGGAAGGACAAGACGCTGTAGGGCGTTCCCTGATGGCTAGATGTCCGTGTGACTCCCCGAAGGCTCAATACAGCTGCAGTTTGATGGGAATGAGGAGGACCAGAAGGTTCCTGAAACCCTCTTACTAAGGAACAGCTTCTTCTGCAGGTAGGAGGTACTTTGTGACGAAGGTGAGTTAGTCCTAGTCCTTGTGCCAGCTTGGGAGGGTTGTCGCCAAAGCTCCATGGGGAGCGCTGGGTTTCTCAGTTTGAGTAGGACGTTCAGAGGGGCCGCATGATTACATTCGGGGTTTTACAAACCCACAAGTTGTAACAGCTGTAATTGTATTAAATAAACACGAACATTTTGTCTCGTTCAGCCCAACAGCTTGGGAAGCAGAAACCATCAGCGGCATCATCAAGCCTTAGGTCTCTGGACCAGCACCACATCCCCAGCCACGGCCAGCCCCGTGCGGCCCAAGCACTCACTGACTCCTGAGTCACCCTGGACTCCATACACCTGTTTCCCAGCCCAAATCTGACCTGATGAGAGACCAGTCATGAAGACAGTCCTGAATAAATGAAGAGGGAAAGCAAGGTGGGAACTCAGTTCCTCTGTTGCCGGGTAGCCGCCATCTGACCTGTTGGTGAGAGTGGCCTGGTGCACAGCAACCCGGGAGAGAAGGCCATGTGCTCTTTCCACGTGGCCTAGAAGAGGCTCGTCACCTGTTGTGGAGACAGAGGGCCAAATCAGGACGGGTGTCTGCTGAGGACAACTTCCGCCGAGTGTGAGAGAGCAGAGCTGCAGGGCAGTGGTCCCAGCGGAAGCCACCTGTCCCACCTTCCTCGCTGCAATCCACACTGGGACCACGGCAGACGGGAGGGCGGCCCGCACACTCACGTTTTCCTCTGCAGACATGGTTCGTCGTGGGCAGTCTCCCGGAAGAGAGGGCAGGGGCCCCAGAAAGTCTGATGTGCAATTTTACTTGATTGCTGCCTCTTCTTCAGCCCTGCCAGAAAAACATTTATGAATAGCGCGTCTGCCTTTGATGATGAAGGAGCTGGAGTGGTCCTCGAGGGAAGCCCTAGAGAGCGGGGGGCCCCGCAGGGTCTTCTCAGGTGCTCCTCCGGCAGTGGGGGTGGGTCCCTCGTGGTCACATGGCCTGGCCTGTGGCCTTGGAGCCCAATGGGACCAACTGCCCAGACCTGGGGCTCCGCCTCCAGCATGGTGTCCTGGCAAGATGAGAGCAGCGTGGGAAAGCAGGAGGCCCCGTGGCCGTGTCATGGTCCCCCCACGGTGTCACTTGGCCCTGTACCTCCCGGCTGGTGGCCAAAAAGTAGAGGAGCCAGATGCCTGCCCGGCATGTCTGACTCGGACGTTTGTCCACACCCTGGCGCTCTCCAGGGGCTGCTGCCTGCCCGGCTCTGGATTCCAGTGACCTCACGTGTGCATGGAATCAGGAAGCCATCGCCTTGGGACCCCTGGCTACATACCTTCAAGGGCTCATCCCATCCATACCCCGAACCATCCGGAGACAACTTAGCTCTGTCCGGTTCCGTAAAGCGCGGGGTGTTGTCCCCCGCATCTTGGAGAAGGTTCACGTTCAGGAAAGCCAAGAGGCCGCTCCCGCCGTGAGTCACGCCAGGAATTCACATTTCTCCAGAACTCCTTCCAGCCCTCCATCACAGGGAAGATGTGATGCTCTCTTGGGACCTATATTTGCAAGGTTTCTCTCCTAAACGACGAGGAGGAAAGAAACAGAATTCACAAGGATTTTAAGTTGCTGTGCTTGTGGTATATTTAAATAATCGGTCCATGCAGCTGGGGTTCAGGAAGTAAGTTTTTAGTCACAGGTTCCTGACTCTGACCACAGAGCTGTGTTTTGGCTTCATTTTGTTATTAACTCTCCAGGGGCAGCCAGGGTCCAACACAGAAGAGCTCTTAACTCAGCTGAGAAGGAAAAAAACCATTTAATGGTGCTGCCATTTAAAAGCCATTTTAATGACAAAAAAAACCTCTACATTATCAGCAAGAGTATATAAGAATGTAATAAATTTCCTTTCTTCCTGAGGCCTTGTCATGAAAATTGGAGGGGTATCACAATCCACTCTCATTGCTAGCTTTATTCTTGCAAAATAAATAGAAAACATCCAAAAGACAGCAAACAATGTAATGTTTGTTTTTCCCCAGTGGTATTTTACATAAAGTGGCTTTACAGGCCTGCCAGGCAATTTTAGGCGATTTTAATCTCCACTAATTCCCTCAAGAAACAATCAGGCCAGCGTCCAGCCTGAGCCAGCCCCGGAGCACAGGTGGCCTCACAGTGAGGCTGGTCCTCCCCGCATCTCTGCTCCACTGCCCCGGTGGTCTTTGTCTCTACTCGCCCCACCAACCCAACCTTGACTCCCCTCGCCATGAGCCCCATGCTCTGGCACAGCTCCTGCTGGCCGGGTCCCTGGTCTGGGCATGTCAGGACTGGGACTCACTGTGGCCCCGTGTCTCCAGCCGTTGTCACAACAGAAGCCAGTCGCCCTGGTGACTGACACATGCTCGGTGCCCTGTGCCTCCTCAGCCATTCTCCTTCACTGTTGTTAAGACACTGTTCATTGTCTCCTTCACCAGGTGGTTGTTGTTTTACTCAATAGCCACCTGGTGGGGGTAGGGGTGGGGATCGGGTTGATCGCTGGTGGTCCTTGCCACGTAATTTTCTCTTGCTCTGTTTTAGGTTGGATTCCTTCCTCCCAGAAAGCTCTGAGGTTTTGGATCCTTGATCTATCTTGGAAACTACTAGGCACTCAGGAGTACCCTATGTGGGTGCTGCATGCAGTGGGATACATAGAATTACACTAAATATATAGGCTGATAAACACCTAATCAGGCTAACTAACTATGGAAACAGGAGTCATCCTCTGTGTTTATTTTTCAGTCAACTTACATCATTTCCAACTTTCGGTGCTTTCACAGGTCCAAATCCTGGACTGGGAGGGTGCGAGGGGTGGCCTGGGCATCCTGGGGATGGGGAAGCTGTGAGAGAGCCCAATCCATGTTGGGGACCATGTCCCAGTGATAAGGAAATGCAACTGGAGTTCCTTCCTTTTGCCTATAATGTGTCTACTCCACCTGGAGGGTTACCAAAACCCAAGTTCAGCTGCCCATCTACTGAAAGGCCAATATTCAACAGAGAACTGCTGCACAACCACCCCTGGGTACCAAGGAACCAGAACTCCTGGCACAACCTGGGAGCACTGAGATAACTCTGTAGCTGACCTCATCGGTCTGCACGTGGTCAAGAAATGTCACAACCCACTGCACTCCCTTATCTGATCAAACCCCTTTACACATCCCTGCACCAGGCAGAAAACCAGGAGTTGGCCTTTGGACAAGAGTCTTCCTTCTCCCCAGGTGACCAGCCTCCTGAATAAAGCTCATATTCCTTTCCAATCAAAACTTGACTCTTCTTTCTGCAAAGGAGAGCGAGGTCTACAGATGCACAAAGTGAGGTCAGTTAAGTCATGTGTGTAACCTTAAAAAAGGAAAACTTTTTGCCAACAAATTGCTGGGCTGATCAGAAAGCCCCAGCAGCTTCAAACAGACTTCTGGCCTCTGTGGCCTGGGGACCTTCTGGTCCTTCATTTCCCCAAGGTCAGTGGCCTGCAAATCTCAAAGAAAGGAAATTAGTTTGGTGACAGATCAAGGGCCTTAGGTCAGCAAGCACGGAGTGTGTTACCTTGAACAAGTTAAGCCGTAAGACCAGCTGGGCTGCTACAAATCCCCACTGTCGATTTCCTCATTCCGTAACCATGGATTAGGGGCTGTCTTCTGTAGGTCTGTCTTCTGCAGCTACTTCCTGCTGATAAGGATGACAAAGGGATTTTGGAGTGGAAGACTTTTATGGAGTGGGAGAATCTTGTTTCTGGCATTTGCACGGAGGGGGAAAGTAAGGGCAACTCCAAGCCATTACCAATAGCATGAGCTCTGGCTTGACAAATATAAAAAGTCAAACAACAACCAAAGAGAAGGAGAACAAGAAATACAGCAATGCTTAATAGGGTATATTTCCATTTGGAAGGTATTGAATTTACCCAACTGCTAAAAAAAACTTACAGCAAGGGCATCTATAGCTGTGATATGTTTGCCTAAATTTTTCATGACTTCAGTTACTTTTTTCATGACTTCAGTTACATTTTTCAGGTAATTTGGAACATACACAGCACTCTGTTTTAATGAGAGCCCAAGTTCCTCTGCAACCTGCAGTCAAGACACCAAGGGCCATTCAGTTTTGGAAAGGCACCTTGCAAATTTGTAGGTGACTGAGTGTCAGATTTGGTTAAGGGTGGCCACTGTATGCTTGGCTTAAAGCCTCTACTCGCAGTTTTACATCAACAGAGGTGGTTCCTAGGACAAATATGGCAAAGGGATAAAACCACCAAGAGTCCCTCTTTGCCTGATGTGTAACCTTAACAATATCCTAATTCTGAGGAATCTCTGGCAAGTGGGAGAAGACCTGTCTGGGGATATGCGCACCCCCAAGTACATCCTCTATCTAGTGACAAGGGAAGTGGGACCATCTACTATTTCTATAAGTCTAAACCCATGGAGTGGGGAACACTCACTGTAGCTTTTAAGGAGTGATTTTGTCATCCTGGCCACATTGAATTGGTCAAGGTGAGAGTTGAGTTCAAATAATCATATGCCACAGGATCCTGTTATTATCCCCACAGAATAAAAAGCATGAGGATTGTCTATACGTGTGCTATTGTGACAATTTCTCTGAAGTTTACTTCAAGTTGTCTAGCTTAGGCAAACAACAAACACTCAAAGATAATCAGGACTAGAATTTAATATCCACAAAGATGTGTTATTGAAACATTATTTTTCTCTCTAAAATCACCCTCATTTTCAAAGAGGGCCAAATCAAGACTAATTCATTTGAAAAACAAGTCCAATTCTAACAAAGTTTGCCTAATTATTTAAATAAGCTCAGTAAGAATAGTGATAGATCATACAGATTCTTTCAAACTTGCTTTGCTGGAACTTTTCATAAGGAATCTCTAGATTGAACTTTTAATAGGCTCTCAAGGCCAGAAGCCAAGCCAAATACTTGCAATCAGACACACCTGAAATACCTGTAGATTCCTGTTCTTGAGGTCCCCAAAGTATCCTGAGTTTTCCTGTGCCAGCCAGGAAGTGACATTCTTTACTCACCTGGTAGGGCTGCTGGGAACTCTGTAAGCAAGGTATGAGGCCAACATTTCCAAGGGGCTCTTTTGGCTTCATGCTTTATAAAGTCAACTTAGTTCCTTAAAGCTGTCTGGTCATATCCAGCAGTATTCTGTCACAAAATCAGAATCTTATAGAACTTAGGAAATGATCATAATTGCCGTGAAAGAAAGAATATTAATTGAGAGCTTCTGAATTTTGAAGGGTTCTGGTAGGGAGAAAAGTTGAATGTTTCAGTTTGTTCACAAAAGAATATTTTATCATATTTCTGTAAAGTCATAGATATCTTAAGAGAAAGCTTTCTTAAATCTGGAAGAGCAAACATTAGAGAACCAGCAATGTTTCAAACAAAAGTCAAAACAACTATCATCATCTTCCTCAATTCACTTGGTCCCATGTTACTAATTCTTGTTCTGTTTGAATGCAATTTTTCATTAACTCTGGAAATTTTTACTCAGCATAGTTTTATGATCTTAAAGATATCAGAAACCTGTATTTGTCAAAAGTTCTTTTCATGAATCTCCTTAAAGACAAAACACATTTTGCAAGACCTTTAGAACACTGACTATAAGTGACAAAAGACTCAGAAATGGCCATGGTTAAAGAGCGAGCTCATTCTAATGCAGGTGACAAGGAAATCTGGTTGTTTCTGTGACACACAACATTTCAATAATTCAAGTAATGACCTTACACCAGGACATGCTAACACTTGAGGAATTTCATGTAATTTCTGAAACAGTCATAGCATTTACCCATACAATACCACCCGACGATTATCATCTTTGGTTTGACAATGCTTCCCATGGAATTTAACATCCCAAATAAACAAGTTCAATTAGGCAAAAAGATGTCATTTAGCATTTGAATCTTGGGAATTTTGTTTAAAAAGACCTCAGAAAGGAGGTGAGGATGCTCTGACTGCCTTTCTTTAAATCAATCAATCAATCCTCAAAAAGTTATAAAGCACAAGCCTAAATGGGATTACAGATCATTACAAAACTTAAAACTTAATTATTTATTAACCAAGGTGGCAGTAAGAGATGCCAAAGGCAAATACATAGCGTTATATGGTTGTTGGTAAAACTTATCTCCTGTAAGGGGTGCCTGGGTGGCTCAGTCGTTAAGCGTCTGCCTTCAGCTCAGGTCATGGTCCCAGGGTCCTGGGATCAAGCCCCGCATTGGGCTCCCTGCTCAGTGGGAAGCCTGCTTCTCCCTCTCCCACTCCCCCTGCTTGTGTTCCCTCTCTTGCTGTGTCTCTCTGTCAAATAAATAAATAAAATCTTAAAAAAAAAAAAAAAACTTATCTCCTGTAATATTGAGATGTCTTAGCTCTCTTTAGTAATCAAAAACCAAATAAAGACAAAACATAGAAACTTTGGTTTTCTGGGCAAAGAAAATAAAAAACCTTGTTTAAATTTCTTATCAAGTGCAAACCAACAGTCCAAGAAAACTTTGTCTTTCTAACAGAGAGAAAAGCAGAATTTCAGTCTTAGACCAGTGTACTTTTTTTTTTTTTTTAAGATTTTATTTATTTGCGAGAGAGACAATGAGAGACAGAGAGCATGAGAGGGAGGAGGGTCAGAGGGAGAAGCAGACTCCCTGCTGAGCAGGGAGCCCGATGTGGGACTCGATCCCGGGACTCCAGGATCATGACCTGAGCCGAAGGCAGTCGCTTAACCAACTGAGCCACCCAGGCACCCGTGACCAATGTACTTTTAAAATCCATTCACTTCAGGTGCACCTGGGCGGCTCAGTCAGTGAAGTGTCCCACTCTTGGTCTCAGCTCAGGTCATGACCTCAGGGGCGTGATCTCTATTCCAGTTAAACTAACAACTTTGAATTAGCTTTCATACCCAATATGCTGCACTTGTGGCCATTAGAAAGGCAATCCGTTTGTTCCCCACTGTCGATTTTATTGGGGGTACCTGTGGAGAAATCTGGTGGTTTAAGTCCAGGGGAGCCCTGGGACCCTTCATGCTGATTTGGGAGCTGCCTCAGTTTGCACCCCATAAGGAAGTGGCCCAACAGCCTGAGTGCTTCTTGCTCCTCAATAGTGAGGGTAAGAGGACCAGGAGCCAATGGTGCCAGGGGCACCGAGGATGGCATAGGAGCCCGTTACCCAAGCCACGCCCACAGTGGTGCAGAAACAGGAGGGGGAGGGGGAGGCAGAGGGGGCAGGGGTGCCGCTGGCAAGGCTGCAGGTGGCTCTAAAGTCTGGACTAGGGGGCGCCTGGGGGGCTCAGTCGGTTAAGCATCCGACTCTTGATTTCAGCTCAGGCCATGATCTCGGGGTCCTGGGATTGAGCCCCAAATCAGGCTCCACACTCAGCGGGGAGTCTGCTTGAGCATTCTTTCTCTCTCTCTCCCTTTGCCCCTCTCCCCCTTAAATAAATAAATAAATCTTGAAAAACATAAAGTCTGGACTAACATTCCATTATCTCTGTCTCCTATCTCCCTTCCTGCAGAACAGGCTTTTCCTCTGATTGCTTTTCAGCTCTTTGCACTATTTATTTAAGATGTGTCCTAAAATCAATCAATCAATCAATAAATAAAACCTGTCCTAATGGACCTTCTTTGGGAACATAAGGAGTATTCCCCATCTTCCTGGGTGAAAGTTCAGACGGAACACTGAGGAAACAAAATTATAACTAGATGCAGCCGTTAGCATGTTCTTCCCCTGAAGTGGGGGGGGGGGGGGGGCTTCCCAGTAGACAGAGGCCAGTGGTGTTACAATAAAAAAAAAAAGCATCCTTTTCTTAGTCCCTAGCTTTTGGTTATATTCTTTCCACTTATTCAAAATATGGCCCAATGGGCTGTTTGGGAGGACAGAAATAGAACTTCCCATCATACACAAACTTAACACAACACACCCCACACGTACACCAAAACAGATCCGCTCCAAATTCCAAACACAAAGACCATGGCTCAAGGCCTTAGTTTCTCCACAAAGCCATGCCTGAGCCCCCAGAGCTTCACAAATGGGAAACATGTGTCGGCGTGGACACGCCAGGTCCAGGAGCTCATCAGCTTCCCCAAAGGCTCCTTTCATTTCCACTCAAACCAAAAAGTGAAACTGGCAGTTGGTGTTGGTCGGGAATCAGCAGGGAGTTTCCCCGAGACAAAAGCAGTCTCCTTGGCTGCAGGGTCGGGCCCCCCAGGCTCCCTTCCAAGGCCAACCAACCTGGGGCAGCTGGTCCCCCATGACCTAGGATGACTAGCCTGGAAGTGAAGAGAAAGCCCCAGCATGCCGTGGGGCCGAATGGCTTGTCTGCCTGGCTCACAGAATTTGTTACAGAAACCCATGTTCTGTTGCCCAGCCCTCTCGAAAGGCCAATATTCAAGAGCCCAGTTTTGACTGGAAAGGAATATGAGCTTCATTCAGGAGGCTGGGCACCTGGGGAGAAGGAAGACTCTTGTCCAAAGGCCAACTCCTGGTTTTCTGCCTGGTGCAGGGATGTGTAAAGGGGTTTAATCGGATAAGGGAGTGCAGTGGGCTGTGACATTTCTTGATCACGTGCAGACCGATGAGGTCAGCTACAGAGTTATCTCAGTGCTCTCAGGTTGTGCAAGAATTTCTGGTTCCTTGGTGCCCTGGGGTAGTTGTGTTCTTTTGTAAAGGAGGGTAAGGTCCAGAGATGTGCAAAGGGAGGTCAGTGAAGTCATGTGTGTGACCTTAAAAAAGAAAAACATTTTCAGGGGCACCTGAGTGGCTCAGTCGGTGAAGTGTCTGACTCTTGATGTCAGCTCAAGTCTTGATCTCAGGGTCATGAGTTCAAGCCCCGCGTTGGGCTTCACGCTGGGTGGGGAGCCTACTTAAAAACAAGACAAAACAAACAACCAAACAAAACAAAGAAAAACATTTCGCTGACAGATGGCTGGGCTGATCAGAAAGCCCCGGCAGCTTCAAACAGACTTCTGGCCTCTGTGGCCTGGCGACGTTCTGGTCCTTCATTTCCCCAAGGCCAGTGGCCTGCAGATCTCAAAGAAAGGAAGTTAGTTTGGTGACAGATCAAGGGCCTTAGGTCAGCAAGCACGGAGTGTGTTACCTTGAACAAGTTAACCCTTCAGACCAGCTGTCCCAGCGGGTCAGCAGTTAAACTCACGGGAGGCAGAGGTCCTGACTTATTCCGCCACAGGCCTCGTCTGCCCAGCTCTCAGGGGCCCTGGCGAGCATGGAGTGCTCTCCTGATGGAATAAAACTAAAGCAACTTGGAAGGGTATTTCTTTACTGAGGATGCAACAACAAGTTTCCTCCTTCTGTCCCTGAAGCCCCTGGCACGGCCATGTGGCAGTGGTCAGGAGCCGGCCTGGGGAGCTGTGACTCTCGGCTGTCACACCTGTCGCTGGGCAGACAGCAGGAAGGTCAACCAGCCTTTCTGGGCCTCGGTCTTCCTCTCTGCAAAGTAACACCTCCCTCACAACGATGTCAAGGTAATGAAACGGGTTCCTATGTGTACAATCTCTGGCGTCCAAGAAAAGATCGTTCTGCAGCTTGTGAAGTCGCTAAGGAAGAGTGTATTCAGGACCACGCATTAGAGGCCAAGACTGTTGTTGCAAGAGCAAGAGAGATCCAGCTCAGCTCCAAAGAGAACGAAGGGGGCTGGGGTTCACAGCTGAGGAGCAGAGTAGGGGTCAGCACACGGAGACACCCCAGGTGAAGGCAGGCCACGGTGACCAGGCATGGAGCATGGGGACCCTCTCCGAACGGACTGAGCAGGATTCCTGCTACAATGGGGCTGGGCTGGCCACGGACGGGGCCCAAGGACGAGAGGGGCCAATGTCAAGTCTGGTTAAGCGGAATGTCTGCCATCGGAAAGAAAGTCTAGTAGACACCGAACACTTCATGACGTTAGTAATTATTGTCACATTTCACATGCAGAAGAGATTACTTTTAAAAACAAACAATAGTGTCAAAGAAGAAATATAGTTACCACACAAATATAAATAAGAAGTTTGACTTTACCATTAATCAAAGAGATCCACCAAGATGTCTTTTTTTTTTTTTTTTTTTGCCTATCAAATTAACATTTTAAAAATGATCATGCTGTGTATTTGCAGGTGAATGGAAGGGACATTCTCAGACACACTTTGGTGTGAACATTGGTACAAACTTACTGGAGGAAAAGTCATCAAAGACAATTCAATATGTTCATACTCCCAGCTCCCTTTTCCAGAAGTTCATCCCAAGAAAACACAGAGATGCACATAAAGATGCATGAACATCACTGCTCAGCGAAGTGTTTGTCACGATTCACAAATATACAAATTTGGCGGGCACAGCCACTCACCTCGGTGCTATTACAATGCCCCAGAGGGGGGACCAGCCGAGTATTGTTTAGGGAATTTGCTTTAAAAATTATGGTAAAAAAAAATAATAAAATAACAAATAAATAAAAATCATGGTAATAGTGAAAAACTACAGAGCAATTCAGTCATGTGGTAGGAAAATATTTAACAATGTGAGAACATCCTCATGTGAATCTGCAAAAGCTCTCCTTGCATATGCACACGTGTTAATGGGAGACACACAGAGACGAGAGAAGAGGTGATGCCTAATAAAAGAATCGTGAATCCGTAGCCCCTAGGTAGATCGTGTGGATACCCAATAGTAGATCGTGAGACCATATCTCCTAGGTCTTTTACAAGCAAGAAAAACCTAGTTATTGAAAAAGAACAAGAGCTCATCATTTGACTTTGATATTTAGGAGAAACAATCACTTGAAGTCGATGGTTTCTTCCTACGCACCAAATATTTGGGAAACCGTCCCAGAATCATCCTGTTCCCTTTCATCTGTGTTGTATCATATTCAAATACCTCATCTCCTAAGAAATAGGCTTTTTTTTTTTTTTTTTTTTTGCCCTTGATTAGGTGTTTTCGTTGGTGAGTGAGACAAAGCAGATGAAAATGTCCAATACTATTATCCGGAAGCTAAATGTGGGCCCTCGTGATACAAAGAACCATCCTCATTCCACTCAGAAAGCTGGTGAAGCGTTCATGAGGGGTCAGAGTCTCAGTCTGGGGGACAGTGGCCCATGGACAGAGCTAAGGGGACAGTCCCCGTGGTGCGGCAACGCTGGCTGAACGCCGATCCTTCCTGGGGAGGGTGGAAGGCAGAGAATTCTTTACCGTTAGCTTCCAGCTCTGCCACATGATAGCTGTATAGACTTGGACGGGCGACTTCTTAAACCTGCCTGTCTCATACCGTCCTCATGGGGGTCCCTGCAAGACCCTGAGTGATCGGCCCTATTCCCACACCTCTCCTCTGGGCTCGTGGCTCAATGCACCTGGGCTTCTTGCGGCTCAGTCCCCCCACTTGCCTGACTCCCTGCCTGACCGCTAGCCCCCCAGACTTGACGGCCAGCCCCTCCCCTTCTTAAAGTCTTTGCTCAGAACCCCCTTCCCAATGGTGTCGATCCAGCTACCTGACCCAATGGTGCAGCCTGCCACCCCCACCGCACCTGATCGTCTCATTCGACCTGCTTTTTCTTTTTCCGCCTGCATGAACACCCTACGAACACGCATCCCAGGTCTCAAGCCAGCGCCAGCCCCTGGTCGGCACCTGGTAAGTGAATGACGGTGGCTGCCATGTGGCACAAGGCACGTGGGGTGCCCGGCACAGCGTGGGTGCTCCACGTCCCTGAGCTGCAGTGGGGGCAGCAGCACTCCGCCCTTCTCTGGCCAAATATCCCCATCTCCCCCGCCCCCCCCCACCAACATGTGAGGTCAAACCACCATCGCCCTCTCCCCGAGACCCTGACAGACCCCCTTTCGGTGCCTGCAGCCCACCCACCCTTCCCGCAGCCTGCTTGCTCAGCCTCCCCTCCCATCCTCCTTGGATCCCACGCCCTTCTCAGAACTTTCCTTTTTTGCTCAAGTGGGAGCAGAGTTCGTTTCTATTTCCAGAAACCGAAGAACCCTAAAAATAGATTTTGCTTTCTCTGTTTCTCTACTTAAATGCTTTTATGGGTGGTGAAAACCAGGGTTAGGAAGTCATTTGTCTTTGACTTAATAAGTAGACCGAGCTCCCTGGATGTGCTAGTGTGTAGCTCCTGCCCAGATGATTCTTGACTAGTCACTTCCGAGAACTGAAAACACACAGCGCTGTCACGTCCTGCAGCTTGTAGAAGCCGGCCAGTCGCAAACGCAGCTGCAGGTCAGGTCTCGCAGCCACAGCACAGGAATTCCCGCGTTAGTGACTAGCGGGATCTAATACCAAAGAAACGATGTCAAAAATCTGCCCATACCTTCCCAGCGTCCAGGGCCCCTCACTTGCATTCTTGTTAGCGAAAGGACATCAACTTGTTTGCCCATTACTGGTTGCTACGGGCACTCCCATGAATGGATTTTGAGTCACCAGCTTTCTTGCTGTTATGTTGGGAAATCAGCAGATGACGATCTTATCTGGCTACCTAATACTTTAGGTAAAGATGAATAGAAAAGGTAATCGAAGAGTAAACAGGGCGAATGTTCCATTATGAACTGATTGCTAAAGGTGATGGATGATCCCCCCTCCCCGACTTCGAACATCCACAGATAAGACGGACCATCCGAACCAGTGGGTAGAAAATTGGGTGACCCCCAGAACACGGTTTCATCTGATTCACCTGAAATCTCTGCTTGGGTCATCCCACCTGCCTATAGATTTCTCCACACGCTTCGAAAACAGAATGCAAGTCCCCTTTCATGGGCAAAAATAGCTGCAACTCAGGTGGACTGTTGCCCAAGTCAAGGGAGAGCGGGAAAGGGAGCTGTGGGTTGAGGGTTGGTTCCAGGAAAGAGGTGGTAGCTGAGCTTTCAGGCGTGACAGTGACTTTGGCACAGACGCCGACAGGAACAGCTGTTGGTGGTTGCGTGTCTGGAGTTTGTGCGGGAAGTAGCCGGAGACGACAACGAGCTGAAGGGAGGGATGAGGACAGGCGTCAGGTGTGGGGCCAGACACCTGTGCAGGAGAGGACCCCCCACCCCACGCGAGCTCCTCGATTATTACCTCTCCTTTAACACCACCAGAGAACACCAACATTCCAAAGTGTGCGTTAACTATGAGTAACAGTATGAATAAAGGGTTTACAGGAGTGAGAAAGGGCTTCAAATCGTAATTACAGGGGGTCAGTAACGGTTCATTCAGTCCTTCCATGAATGGAAGGTCGGGAGGAACGGATCCACACTGTTTCATTCTGAGAATTAAGTATCAACTTAAAGACGAACCACATCCATGTTCAAATCCTAGCTGATATTTAATGACACGTGCATAAGGCATGAAGTACTTCTGTTTAAATCTTATTTCTTTGCCTGCTTAAAGAAACCCAGAAGAGGGGAGACAAGAGAAAATTAATCTTTTTGACCAAGATTACAGTGATCACAGGGAGCCTTCTCTTTTCCTTTGCTTCTGGGTGACCTTTCACTTTTTAGATTTTAATTTAAATTTTAAATAATTTTAAATAATAATTTAAATTTTACTATTATATAACCATGAGGTTGTTAAAATGTCATGAGAGATGTAGTGCTTATATTTATTATGATTTATAAAATTTGTACTTGATTGTAAGCTTCTATGAGACACTAAGTTTTTTTTTTTTAAGATTATATTTATTTATCTGAGAGAGAGTGTAGGCACAGGGGAACAGGCAGAGGGGAAAAGCAGACTCCTCGCTGAGCAGGGCTCGATCCAAGGACCCCGGGATCATGACCCAAGCTGAAGGCAGATGCTTAACCAACTGAACCACTCAGGTGCCCCTTAAGTTTTTTGAGAATGGAAAAATAAATGAGTAATGACCTGCAGTCAAATTAATTGATATATGAATAGAAGAGACTTCTTGAGAATCCAGAGGGAGCTCTGGAAGGCATGTGAGGGTTTTTTTTAATTTATTTACCAGTCTCCCATGTGTTGGTTTTGATGGTGGCCTTAAGCTAGAGAGCACAGGAGTATACCTTGCCCTGGGTTCGTTTCTTGGTGTGGTTTCTTGTTATTTTAAGCAATTATTATTTGACCAAGAAACAGAGAGAATTCTGATTAAAGGTGATCACTTTTTCACTTTGGGTTTACTGTGCACTGAGGTGCTCCTTATTTATTCTAACGCGGCTGGAAGAGGCTCCTATGGAAGAACCTGTAAAGGGGCTTTGAATCCTTCCAGCCGGCAGAATGAAGATGCCCACCCCGGCCACACACAGCCATGTCCGTGTGATGAAATGTCTATTTCTCCCCACGTGACATTGTAAGTGACACGGGGAAAGAATCCTCGTGCACCAGAATGTCCCTGGAAAATCCAGAATTGGTGGTTATGATGAAGGTGTAGCCCTGCAATTCCCTCCATCCAGGAATGACAACAGTCATCGAGAGATCATGTGAAGGTGCCGGCAGCCCGGGGGATGCTGGCTCTTACTGAGGGGCGCAGGTGTGTGGGGGGTGTCCCTCGCTGAGAGGCGGGGCCCCAGAGCAGCTGCACGCCCATACTAACACTCCGATTATTTTGGAGCCTGATAACCACCAGCCTGTTTGCCTCATCCTTGGTGACCACAGGGGTGGGGGCCGGGGCCCCTTTGATTCACACTGAGAAAATCAACCTCTTTTGCTGGACAAGGGCGCGAGGCTTTTTTCTAACATCAGATGAGTATTTTCTTAAATACCCTTTAAAAAAATAATTTCATTTATCTTTTTTTTTTTAATTGCAAAATTCATAGCCTAGCATCACAACAAGCAAGGATAATAGTAACCCCAATGTTGACTGGAGAAGGTTGGAGGAACCCACTCCAGATTCATCATGGCTACTTAGCGAGGAGGGCCTTGGGGCACCAGGGACAAGGACTCCTTTTTCTTTGTATATTTGGTATCTTTGGTCACACTGAGCACATGGAATTTTATAATGAAAAAAAATCTGCTAAAGAAAACTTTAACTGGGGGGCACCTAGGTGGCTCAGTCAGTTGGGCGTCTGATTTCGGCTCAGGTCATGATCCCAGGGTCCTGGGATTGAGTCCCACATCGGGCTCCCTGCTCAGCAGAGAGTCTGCTTCTCCCCCCACCTCTGCTGCCCCCCCCTTCTGTGCTCTCTCTCTCTCAAATAAATAGATAAAATCTTAAAAAAGAAAGAAAGAAAGAAAGAAAGCTTTAACTGAAAAGTATTTTACCATGTGAGGCCTGATCAGGCATGTGTTCCATATGGCAGAATTTCCTGTTTCCATCTGTCAAGTATCTGGGTTTGCAGAATCATGTGAGACAGCTTCTGGGCGCTTCCAGAATGACTGGTAAACAAACTTGTATAATGTCAACACAATCCACTAAAAACCTCTCACTTGTCGTTCAGGGATATCGAAGAGCAGATCTGCGGAACGTAGCCCGTTTACGGTTCCTGAAAGACACCTGGATGTGTCCTCCTGGCGGCAGGCGCCCGCATATGGTCCTGGGATGTGCCTGGGAGGGTGTTCCCAAGACCAAGCGTGGGAACTCGTGGTCTCCTGACTCGCTGAACAAGCCAACGATATCAGCATGCCACACCAGGGTCGGTTAGTCACGTTCTGGCGACGAGAGGGGGCTGAGGGAACAACTTCCATTCTCTGTGGTTCCATGTGGAGGGGCTAATGGGTCCATCAGAGCTAAAGGAATTGGTGTATCTCACGGCGGTCAGGGCTCCGAGACAGACTGCCGGAGCGACTCTGGACCTTTCCAGAAAGCCCATCCGAGCCAGCAAGGCCCGCACAGCGCGCAGGATGCTTCTGTCCACATGTCTCCCGGGAACAGGGTCCAAAATATGTCAAGTATTTGTTTGAATAATGATGTAATAATATCAATTCGAGTTGGATTCCTTAAAAACAGGCGCTGAAGGCGTTTCCCACAGAGAAGTATCAGAAGTATTTTAAGCTCTGGAGGGTTGGTCGGACCTACAGGACGGGGTGGGGTTGGAGCCGCAGCTGCCCTGTGCCCTGCCCAGGAGACGGGCCTGGGAGGGTGGGCCAAGGGGGCAACCCGGGGCACTTCACAAGGTGCACACCAATGGGCCCTCCCCCGCCCTGCTCCCCAGGCTGCTCCCTCCCCTTCCCCAGGGCAACAGACAGAACCGTGTGACAGCCCATGCCCCAGCCAACCCTGTCCCTGCCATTCACAAGTCCCGCATCTGCTGTCCCCCCCACCCTCTACCTCTCCAAATGCTCCATGCCTTCCCCTGTCCCCTTGAGAAAAAAGAACCCCCAAACTTACTCCGGAGCAAATGGGCCCCCTCCGTCACCTTGCATGCCTAGGCTTATCAATATCTGTGCTTCTGGGCAAAGTTAGAGTCTTCGGGCCACTGACAAGTATGTCTTGCATTTGGTGGTGGGCGGGGGGCTACAGGAATCAGGGAACCAGGCCATGTCCAGCCTCGTCCCTGGTCCCAGTCCAGCTGGGAACATCTGCATTCCTGTCCAGAAAGCACAGGGCTCTTTCTTGGCCAGCAGATCTCCTCCCTGTCTGTGCCCCCGCTCCTCACTGAGCTCCCTAACGAGCTGTGTTGGCAATTCCAGAACACAGGAAAGTGGGATGAAAATACTACACCAGGGGAAACATTACCCATGTGGTCAGTTCAGCCTCACCCGGACATCACTCACCTTTCCCCATTCTTTAGGTGGGGGTCCCTTCATTCTGGGCCACATTCATAACATTTTGACCACATCTTCCTAAAATTCTGGCAAATATTCCACTGTTTGTGGGAGAGTGGGTTCTTCTAACAGTCGCTAGGCTCTTAGCACAGACAGGTGTCCCCAGAAAAGGTGCGGGGGGCTTGGAGACACTCAGGTGGGGATGGAAAGCAGAGCCTGTGGGTGAGATCATGTCAGTGCCGAGTCACTGTGGCCACCCGAGCAGCCCCCCCCCGCGGCCCCTGACCGGAGAGGCCCCCCGAGAACCTGCTGGGCCTGGGCCCCAGCCAGTGGCAGGCACCACTGCGAGCCTGGATCCCGCGCCCCTCTCTCCGTCGGCATCTGCCAGGTGGTGGGTTTCGTCCCAGGGTCTTCTCAGCGACGCCCTGGGATGAGTTTTCTGTGCTTTGGTCACAGCAACCACGTGACCCCATTTCCACCCCTCCGCTGTGTGAGAAACTAGTAAAACACACATGACCTTCTGTGATTCCTGTACAATCATCTGGAGCTGAAGGGCGCTGGCCCTCTGCTCTTAAAGTGGCAAAGTCCGCGCAAGTCCCGAGGCTGTCCCGCGTAGATTGGCAGAGGGGTTGCCCTGCGCACCAACGGGCACAAAGAGCAGGAAGTGGGGAGGTGCCGCGGGCGGTCACTACCGGGCATCGGCTCTGAGTCCTGTTGTCACGGGTACCTGAGTGGCTGGGGACACATCACAGAGAATCTCCCCCCTTTGTTTACGAGACTGGCCAAGGAGTGTCGTCCAAACCGGGGGTGAATGTAAGACCAGAAATGAAGACTAGTCCCCTTACTGTGCACTGAAAAGGCAAACAGGGCTGGTCCGTGGCCCCGGATACCAGAGCTGCTCAGACACAGGCCACAGCCTGGCAAGGAGAAGAGCAAACCTGTGGGCCACGGAGGACACGATGGGCCACAGGGGACAGTACGGATCCCGTGGACAGCACTGGGCACCGTGAGACACCGCAGACGCTACGGAACATCATGGGACATTGTGCGACACTACTGGACACTGTGGCCCCTATGGGACACCGTGGACACTGTGGGACATCGTGGGACACCCTGGACACCGTGGGACTGTGGACACTGTGGGACACTGGGGACAGCATGGGACGCTGTGGACGGGGAGGTGGAGAATGGCCACTGGTGCAGGACAGACTCCCCTCACTGACTGATGTGACTGTGCCGATCAGGCTCTCCTTGCAAAAAGGAAGTCTTTCCCCACATATTAGTGACTGTGTGTGTTGCGGAACTGTGTCTGTTCTTTTGCTTAAAGAAATACAGCAAAATCCTCTTCGCGTCCAATCTGATGAAACACATCACAAAGTCAAAAACATGCACGCCTCAGTCATGAATATCAGCTGTTTTTACTGTTTGGCAAACTAGACAGGGATCTCAGAAAAAGGATATTTTCTGAAATAATGCAGAGAAAGCATTGCTCAGCACCTGCTCTGAGCAGCGCTGTCGGCAGGAGGCAGGAGGCAGGAGGCTGGAGGCTGGAGGCAGGAGGCAGGAGGCTGGAGGCTGGAGGCTGGAGGCTGGAGGCTGGAGGCAGGAGGCTGGAGGCTGGAGGCTGGAGGCAGGAGGCAGGAGGCAGGAGGCTGGAGGCTGGAGGCTGGAGGCAGGAGGCTGGAGGCAGGAGGCTGGAGGCAGGAGGCTGGAGGCTGGAGGCTGGAGGCAGGAGGCTGGAGGCTGGAGGCTGGAGGCTGGAGGCAGGAGGCAGGAGGCTGGAGGCTGGAGGCTGGAGGCTGGCCCTTGCTTTCAGTCCAGGGTCTTGTCTGATTACCATTTCAAAATCTGTGGGATCTGCAGTTACAGCCATTCTGCTGCTCCTGATCTAAGCAATCTGTGATATTTTTAAAAATTTCTTTTTCTCTTGAGTCTTGCTACGGGTTGCTCAATTTAACTAATCTTTAAAAAGAACCAACTTAAGTCTATGTTCATTTTCTCTATTGTTGGTAGCCTGGTTTGTTGACTTTTGTTGTGATCTTTATTCATGAAGAGTTTTAAATCAGTGTTCCACAGAAACATCAAGTTTCCTAAAACCCACCTCGCAGGAGGTTCCCCGGAGTCACACTGTGCACAGTCCTTGCTGTCTGCTCATCGTGTCTGCCACGGTGCTCAGCTGCCGGCCCCCTGGCCCCCAGAGCACTAAGCTGTCTCCTCTGCATGAAGGTCGGGAACTGGAGCTCGGATAGACCTGGGTATGACGCTCAGCTCAACAGCCGGATCGTTGTGAGGTGTCGGTGTGAGCTCTTTACCCTCTAAACTCTTTCTACACCCGTAAATAGAAGGAGGGCTGCTATGAGGACCAACGTGCCCGTGCGGTTAGCACAGCGTCTCAGCCCCCCTGGGTGTCGAAGGTACCAGGTGGGGCATGTGGAGGAAGCACCTCCAGGAGTCACAGCCTGCACTGGCCCTGTGAGCCCCGGTGCATCACCACCAGGGAGAAACGCTGTAGAACTTCAGGCAGGGGGATCTCACAGAGCGCACTGGCTCCTAAGTGTTGGAAGGTCTGGAGAAGCAAAAGGGAGCACGGTGTCCTCCGTCGCTCGCGCCTCCGGTGGTCTGCAGTCCTCCCAGTGCAGACTGCAACTGGAAGGCGGCTGGCAGGAGTCCGGGAGATGCTGACGACGCACGGAGGGGATGGAGCTGAGAGCCAACAGACAAGGAGCTGCGCATCCTGAGAGGTGATGGGGCAGGTGCTCAGCCCCGTCTGCCTGTCTGTCTGTCTATAGCGTCTGTCTATCCACCTGTATACATATTGATATTTCTGTCTTAGTTTCAGCTGCTCTAACAGAACACTGCAGGCTGGGGGCTTCCACACACACACGTACTCCTCACGGGGCACAAACCCCTTTTATGAAGACTCCATCCCATGACCTAATCACTTCCCTACAGGGGCTAATACCATCGCATCAGGGGTTAGGTTTCAACACGGGAATTTTGGGGAGACACAGACATTCAGTACTCTGTCTCTATCGTCTGTCTGTCTATCACTACCCACAGAGTTGAGCTGTTGATGTGTCCTCATTCCTGTTCTAGTCACTGATGCTTGTAGGTGTAACGAGAGTCTTCTTGAATTTCATAATATCGCACAGACAAATGAATTCATGAGCATCATTCTTCCCTCATTCATTCCACAAACTCTTACCCCGCATCCCTCATCACATGTGAATTATAATTCTTTCATGGCTCCAGTGTTTTGAATCCTGACACTTGTCAACTATGACATAAACGCTAAGAAATGAAACATAGTGCTTCACCAACAGAACTGGGGTGAGTGTGTGGGAAATGGACAGTTTCCTTTTCAACATTCAGTATTCAGGGGCGCCTGGGTGGCTCAGTCATTGGGCGTCTGCCTTTGGCTCAGGTCATGGTCCCAGGGTCCTGGGATTGAGCCCCACATCGGGCTCCCTGCTCGGCGGGAAGCCTGCTTCTCCCTCTTCCACTCCCCCTGCTTGTGTTCCCTCTCTCGCTGTGTCTCTCTCTGTCAAATAATAAATAAAATCTTTTTTAAAAAATTCAGTATTCAGTACCATCGAAGGGAGACCATGCAGAATTTTTCAAGGTGACCACTCGTAGGTGCTCAGCATTTTTAGAGACCCTGTTGGATGTGACTTAGAATCAAGTTCCATCACTTCAAGTGCAACGGCTCCCGTAATTGCTTCTGTAGGGGTGTGTGTGTGTGTGTGTGTGTGTGTGCATGCGTGTTTGGGCACATGTCCGTGTGCATGTGAGTCCACGCGTGTCTGTGCAAGTATGCTTGTGTGTGCAAAGATGCAGACACGGAAAGGAAAGGGAAGGGCGCTAGGGCTCCCCACAGGCCCTGCAAGAGGCCCACTGCCCTCTCTCATCGCGTCTTCATTGCTGGTCTCCACCCCGACAGAGACAGGAACATAACTGGGCATCAGCCAGAAACAACGGCAGTAACTGTCCCAGCAACAGCGGCAGCCCTGGAAGACGACTTCCAGGAACCAGAAAAGCAGCCAGGAGGTGCTCAGAGGGCAGAGAGGAGAGCTGGGGAAAGAAGAGAAACAGGATGAAGAAGGCAGAAAGGGGCGCTCGCGTAAGTGCGCATGGCGGGAGAGCACAGGGGGGCCAGGCAGCGAAGCCCCTTGCACGGCCCCCACAGCGCGCACGGCCCCCACAGCGCGCGCGACCCCAAAGCGTGCACAGCGCGCGGGGCCAAACCCCAGCCACACCCAAGCCTCCCCCTGCACATCCCCTCCCACCACCAGGCACCCACCGCCGAAGACCCCATCAGGAGCTCCAGGACGAGAGTTAACACTGAAACAAACACAGAGAAGGAAAAAAAGAGAGATGGAGGGCAGAATAAATCTTTAAAATGTTAGGTTACAATCCAGCTGGAGCCCTTCTGACCAGCAGGGCAAATCTCTTCACCTCCATGTCCTTGTGCATAGAAATAGAGAAGAAGGACTTTTTTTTTTTTTTCAGATTTCAGTAAAAATTTCTTTTCTCACCTCTTTATGCTTCCCAAAGGTGTGTGTGTGTGTGTGTGTGTGTGTGTGTGCGTGTACGTGCGTGTGCGTGTGCGTGCACACAAGCGAACCTTAATGGTAGGAGGGAATTGATGATCCTATCTTACTGTCATACATAAATGACCTTAAAAAGCACCCCAAATCATGGACTATGTTATGGACTGAATGATGTCACCCCAAAATTCACATGTTGAAGCCCTAAGCCCCAGCGTGACTGTATTTGGAGCTGACGCCCTTGGGGAGGTGATGGGGGCGGGCCCTGATCCAGTAGGGCTGGTGTCCTTATACAAAGGGGCAGAGACCCCGGAGGGCTCTCTCCGCTGTCAGCTGTCCACTGTCCGTGAAGGACAGGCCATGTGAGCACAGTGAGGAGGCAGCCGTCTGCAAGCCCGGAAGGGAGCTCTCACCAGATGCCGAATTTGCTAGTACATTGATTTTGGACTTTGAGCCTCCAGAACCGTGAGAACATACATGTCTGCTGTCGAAGCCCCCGGGCTGTCTATGGCAGCCTGAGCTACGGGCACAGACCCATTGGTGTCCTGAAGAACAGCTCAGTGGTAAGTGTGGTCCAACCACCGTCATTGCTCCTGGCAGACGGTCTCCTAAATTACTCTGTTTAACAGGTGGGTTCATTCAGTTAGAGAACAGCATCTAAGTAGTTTTGCATCTCAGGTACCCCTCAGGATAGAGATTTGCTGAATAGGTGAATGAATTATTCCGGGCCCACTGGAATACTGTCCTGCTCAAAGTAAGATATTCTATCAATATCTATTAGAGTTGGCATGGAAAATCGGGAAATTGTGAGCAATGCGCACCACTTGGAGATGGTTTTCAATACGTCAGTCGGGTTGTCCGCGGTCCTCCCAGGACACCACTCCCCCTCTGGTAACATTGTGGGGTAGAGTTGTGGAATGCGGTTCAGGGGACGGCAGGGACTCTGGAATACGAAGGTCAGAGGCAAGGCCTCCAGAAGTGGGATGTCCAGTGTTGCCAGCACCATGGCTCCCATGGGCACTCTGAGCCAAGAACCAACACCAACCTGTGATAACTTTCTCGATTTGGGTCAGCATGTTTCGCTCTCCATGCCATGACTAACATGCGGCTGGGAGAGGGGTTTGGCCCCTAGAAAAGGAGATTTTGATATTGACATTTGGGGTCTTTTATGACAAACATAACTGGCAAGATCCCTGAGGACTTCCCAGTACTTCTGCCTTTAGAGAAGTGGTTCCCAAACCCAGGTACACCCCAGCTCCTGCAGGGCCCCCCTCAGATCTCCTGAATTAGGGTCTCTAGGTTTGGGGTCCGGATCATCTGTATCTTGAAATGTTTTCCTAGTATGTCAGATGTAGTGGTTCTCACAGTGTGGCCCTAAGATTTTGAGGGTCCCCAGGCCCTTTTAGGGTCTTGGTTTTTATTTCTAATGCAGGATGTGTTGGAGGATAGAATCCACATAAACAAAAGTTATTTGGCCTCCCTCAAGAACTTAGTCTTTGAGACCTAAAAGTTCAGGAATTCATATATAATTTTCTAGAGTTTTCAGCCAGTACTTAATGATCTAAAACTACTTCCTAAAGATTCTCTACCATTTTTTTGCAGGTTCCCATATAACCCACGGCCACAAGACGGGATGGGCCAATGTGGGAGAGGATGCAACTGGATATTCTCCCACTGGCTTTTATCAAGAACAAGTATTGATAGGAAGAACATCTATGCATCTTCCAGAAACTGCATTTAAGGATACTGTCCATTGTGTTGTATACAAATATATACATAACACAAAAATCGTTTTCTCCAAGAAAAAGTTTGTCTCCGTAATGGGTCAGTGTTCTCGTTATTAGATATTGAAATTATATAACTTACTATTTTTTAATTTCGTCTTTGCTACCAGCTCAGAGGTGAATTTTGTATTCAGAACATAAATAATAAATAATTTTGAAATAAGAAGGTAAAGCACAATCGACACTTTTATTTTTAAACTCCTCAGGAAAATGAAAGTGTAGATCCCCCACCACAGGTATGCATTAGACAGAAAAACCTCAGAATACTGTAACCAAGTTGGGTATTGATTTTGCACATATAAGTGCCAGAGAATAATGTCTTATAATGAGTAGTGAGGTTTTTTTGAGGTAGTAATAATTCCAGCTGACCTTGAGCTGGTGACATGCAGAGGTTGTCCCCAATGCTTTACACACATCTCATCATAATCCTTACCAGGATCTGCTCCGTCTTCTTATCCCCATTTTAGGGAAGAGGACACAAAGACATTTAATGAGACATGGCTGACACAGGACAGCATCAGTATGGAAATTCTGTCTTCGACCTTTAACCACGGGAAGGGATGTTCTCCTGGACCATACCAGAGACGTGCTCAGTCTCTAACCTGGGCCTGAGGCTCCCATCCCAGGCCATGGGAGCAGCCACCTCCAACTGGACAAGGTGATGATGGTCTAAACTGGGCCACTCCAAGCACCCCGCAGGTGACAACGGCGTCTGTGTGTGTTACGGGCAACACACAGGTGTTCTTACTGCGCATTCTGCATAGACATAGTTCAGGACTTGCTTTGGCTGAAATTTCCATGCTAAAAAACACAGGTGCAAAAGTGCAGGTTCAGAGTAAGTTTAATTGAGCAGATCCCGTAGATCATCCACCCGGCAGAACTGGGCACTTTCCAGGGAAACCACAAACCTAAAGGTTCTGACTTTTGCCATCTCCTTTTTCCAGAAATAAAGGAGATCAACATAAAAATCTGTCTTGAAGTGCTAGGGTATTCCCTAAACATATGGAATTAGGTCATATACGCCCAGTCTCTAGAATGTCACATGCATTTCGCTTGCACCGTGGTGTTCAATGATCTCTCACCCCCACCCCGAAGGCTCAGCCTCTGCAGTGGGGGCCCCTGCCCCCTCCCCCTGCTGCAGGACAGCGCGGCCACGGGAAAATCTGACGTAATACAGCACTTCCACAGAGAGAGCACGTTCCCAACCGTCTTACTTCCATGGACACCTTGTATTATTTTTTTTCTCTGTGAACCCAAATATTCTAAAGACAAACCACACTTACTAGGGGATACTACCCTTTCTAGAGATCAAATAGTCCTCACCACTATTCAAACTGACCCTTCAGCTTCTAACTGGTGTGACCTACCAGTTTGAAGTTACTTTCAGCAAGTAAGAAGTGGCCCAGTGAGCATGCATGGGGCAAGCTTCCTGACACGGACGCAGAGTTTTGTTGTCATGTGGTACATCTGGGGAGCAAGTTTGGAAAAGAGCTTGCATGGGGTTTGCGATCTGAAGCAAGGTTAAGTATCACTGCCAAACAGCTTTTTTTTTTTTTAAGGTTATTTATTTATTTATTTGAGAGAGAGAGAGAGAGCACAAGGCAGAGGGAGAAGCAGACTCCCTGATGAGCAAGGAGCCCGACATGGGGCTTGATCCCAGGACCCCGAGATCACGACCTGAGCCGAAGGCAGACACTTCACCGACTGAGTCACCCAGATGCCCCCAACAGCTTTATTACAATAATATTGGACCATCATTAGAATTCTTAAAATCTTGGTCATTGCTGGTAGTAATCAGAGCCAATGAACCCCCACGGATCCCCAGATCCCAGGCCCTCGGGTGGGGCAACAACACAGAAGGACCGCCTCACTCCAACTCCAAACACCTCAGGAATCTCTTCCCAACCAGTTTTTAAAAATCTTCCTCAAAAAGAAAACATGAGGCACTGAATTTCTCTTTTATTTGAACATTAAGAAAGTGCAGCACAGGGACTCAGAAAATGTTCTCAAAATGTCAGTAACAACATGAAGAGACATCATGTCGTGTGTAGAACCTTTTGTTTTTATTGAGGGTCATCAAACAGAGAACCATAAACGTTCCACTCATCTGCCTTTACAGCGAAGAACAAGGCACAAAAAACTGTTCGACAAAAGCCACGGCGAAGAAAGAGCTCAGTGTCCCACTGCAGCCAGTTGAGAGATGGGGACGGGGACCCAGAGAAGGAGGGGGGGAAGAGAGAGACAAAGAAGTGAAAGGGACACAAAGAGCCACGCGCTGTGGCAGCGTCAGGACCCGGGACACACACACACAGGCAGACACGGAAAGATGCTTGCGGAAGTCGATTACTTTAGGGCAGTCTTTAAAGCGTTACTGTAAGGAGCAGAAAGCTCGGTCTCTCAGTGACTGGTCTCTGCACTGAGCGCACACAGAGCAAGTTAGCGCCCTGCACCCTGAGCTCACTCCGAGCCCGCCGGGCACCGTCCAGGCCAGCACTCCGCCTCCGCCGCAGCATCCATGGGACACGTCTCCACGCCACCCCGGCCAGATTGCCACCTGCGCCCCCTGGTATTAGTACATTCATTTGAAATAAAGAACAACCGAGCTCTTTGCATTCAGACAACACAGGCTGTTCAGTGGTGGGGGTTTGTTTTGGCAACTCATCTACTGGCTGACCTAGCTCCCGCTGAATTACATGCTTCACGTTTGACTAGATCTGTGCCGAGAGAGAGGGCGAGAGAGAGAGAGAGAGAGAGACTAGCGCAAAGATCACAAGAAAAATATAAAATTGGTTTTTAAAAATGTAAGGCTTCGATGTAAGATGTAATTAAGACTTACCACATTAAAGTCCAACATGATAAACATTCAGCTACTTATTGACTCTTACAAAATAAGTCAGAGTTGAGGTAATAGATTACTCTGCTACGCCCAGCCTTATCTGATGATGACATTTGTTTTCCTTCTCAACCTTAGAGTTAAGTATAATCAGATGTGTGGAGGAAATATCAAGAAATCAGCCTGGAGTTAGCGGGGAAGGCTATGGCTGGCTCCTAAAAGGCTGAGGAGTTTTACCCTTTATTCAAATAATAAGTAGAATTTTTTTTTAAATCACTATACACAACTGTACATCCATGTTACTGATTTTTACACAGTGATTAAAAATACTGGAAACAGACACATCTAGCCCACACCCCAGCCAGCGGCTCCCACTTTCTTCCTTCAGTAAATTGCTCCTCTGGCCCGGAACATTCTGTCCTACATCTGCGTACGGCTCTTCGCCTTTCCCCCCTCCCTGCGGTCAGCCTTTCTTTCTGTAGCACAGAAGTTACTCTGTGAGCAGCACTTCAAATAAAAACAATGAGTTTTAGCAGAAGCTGACCCTCACTCCTGCTCACATCTCCACCCAGCCTTTCAAAACCGTCCCCGCAGCTGTGTGCGTGTGAGGGGGAGAGGTGCGTGTGCGTGTGAGCACTGAGTGTGAGGCTGTGTGTGACAGTGTGTGTGTGTGGAGCAGTGAGCGTGTGAGCGAGTGTAAGTGTTCACGAGTGGGCGCTGTGGGTATGGGTGTGGGAGCGTGCGTGTGAACGCGTGGGCAAGTGTGTGCGGGCTTGCACGGCGGGCAGGACGGGGGCCTGGAGGGGCCTCCGTGTGGACAGAGCCCCTCCCAATCCGGCCTCACTCACCCGGTGGAGTCACTGCTGCGGTTCCTACCCTTCCCCTTCCGAGTTGCAAAGTTAGGTTAACTTGAGTTTCCAAGCTTTCCCACCCCCCGACATGTTTTCTATTTTGGAGAAACAAAACCATAAATGCAGCACCACGCCCAGTTCTGCGCCAGACGGCCACCCTCGCGGATGCGCTCCTGCGGCCGACACCTGTCCTTGGACCCGGGCGCCCGAGAAAGTGACAGGCCACTGGCCCAGCCAGAGGGTGTCTGGGACATAGAAGACTCTTAGCGGTGGGGGCGCAGAGGCATTTTCCCCGGGGCTTACTCCCCGGCCGGCTGAGCCGCAGGTGCGTGTGGGGAAGCGAGGAGGAGGCCAGAATGCCGCAGGAGGCAAGGTCGTGGGGTGGAGTCCACGGGTGTGGGAGAGGGAAAGGGGGGCTGTCCGGGCTGAGGGGGGGGGAGCCTGGACAGGAGGCGGCGGGGGGGCGTCTGGGGAGCCTGCCTCACGCCGGCCCTTCCGGCCCCAGGAGCCCAGCAGGTGCGCGGTGCCAGGCGGCGAGTCCACCAAGCCAGAGGGGCAGCGGGGGCGCTGGTCCTGCTCGCGGGCGCCGGAAGGTGGCGGCGGCTGCCGGGGAGCCCCCGGGCTTGCGGGCGCGGGTGCGGGGCCAGCGGGAAGCCGGTCACAGCGTGCTCAGGTGCGGCAGCGCGTCCAGGGGCCCCGCGTGGTCGCGCGCGGCGGCCGCCTTCTCCACGCCGCGCAGCCACTCGGTGCACTTGCGGACCAGGCCCTCGTCCACCACCGGGGCCTCCTCCTCGTATTCCACGTCGTCGTACTTGTGCCTGTCGTTGAGCAGCGACACGGGCAGCGCAGGGCGCGGGCCGGGGGCCTGCGGGGGGCCGGGGGGCTGCGGGCGGCGGCCGGGGCCCGCGGGCGGGGCGCAGGAGCAGGGCCCGAGCAGGCGCCGGGCGTCGGCCGCGGGCGAGGGCGAGGGCGGCGGCCGGCAGGGCCGCGCCAGCAGCTGCTTCTCCAGGTGGCGCCTCTGCAGGAGCAGGACGGCCTCGGGGGTCAGGCTCAGCGAGAAGCGCACGGCGGCGTCGGGCCCTGCGGCCCCCGCGGGGCTGGGGCTGGGGCCGGGCCGGGCGGGCCGGGCCGGGGCGCGCGGAGGGGCCGGGCCGGGGGCGCGCCGAGCCGGCGGCCTCTTCAGGGTGGTCGAGGGCCAGGAGCCGGACAGCAGCCCCTCGGGCCGCTCTGCGGGCCTCCTCTTCTCCGCGGCGGCGGCGGGCGGGGAGGGCGCAGGCAGGGCGCAGGTGGGCGCCGCGGCCCTCCGGGGGGCGCCGGGCCTCCGGGGCGGGGCTCGCGCGGCGGGGACCCCCGGGCTCGGGGCGGCCGCCCGGGGCGGCGTGGGCGGGAAAGGCATGGTGGCGCCGAGCCGGCGGGTCATCTGCGCCCTGGAAGGAGACGGGCGGCTCTCAGCGGCGCGCGGGGGCCCGGGGCACCCCCACGGGCGGCGGGGCTCGGCGCCGCGTGCTCCCGCCACACCCACCTGCGTGCGGCCGCCGCATCCCCGGCTCGCTCACGTCCCGGCGCCCCCACCCACGGTCCGCAAGCCGAAGCACCCTTCCTTCCTTGCTTCCGGGCCGGGGCTCGCCCCCCGGCCCCCCCCCCACCCCACCGAGCTCGGGGACTCCTCGGCCCGATCGGCGGGCGGGGACAGGCGTCAGCCGCCCGACCCCGGCGAGCGCGGGCACAGCCTGGCCCAGGCCGAGCGGGGCGCGGCGGCAGAAGGAGGAGCCGAGCGCCCGGCGGGTGTCACGACCGACTGTTGCGTGCGACCAGACACGGAGCCGGGACAGCGCGGGCGGGAGTGGCCGGGGACACTGCCCGCCGCCTCCCTCCGGGGCCGGTTTTCATCTCCGGGAGGCGGGGAGAGATCCTGGGAGGGCCGGGTGCATCCTCAGCCCTAGGCGGAGTCCTCGCCCGTTGGAGGGAAAGTCCTTGACCACCGCCCAGTGCCTTTAAGATGGTGGGAGGCCCCGCCGCGGGGAGACGGGCCAGGCTAGCCCCGCGCCCTGCTCGGGTGTCGGGGGGGAGGGGGGAGAAGGCACTTCAGGGCATCATTGTAGTTCCCTTTTTGTCATGTTAATGCCGCTGCTGAAAGACAGTCATCTGAAATTAAAGACCTAGTTTATGAATAGGCAAACAGTCCGGTTTCAATTATATCATAGTAACATAGGAAATATGACACATTGAGTTCTTCTAATGAGTGATCACTGTGGTGAGCAAAGCAGTGGATTTATTGCTACGACAGGGGTTCAAAATGAATGAGACGCCTTCACCGTCAACTTCTATTCCAGTTGTAGAGACACAAACACACTCCTACAATGTTCAGTGAACAAGTGAAGTTACTCAGGAGTGCGTCAGAATTAGTGTCACATAAACAGCCCCTGCACTCTTAAGGAGGATTATCAATTCATTAGATCTCCAAGAGATTTTTTTCCATAGGACATGCTTTTCAAGCCTAACACGGGAACGTGACCAAGTGCGGGTAAACTCCAAAGTGCCCCCGCGGCAGCACCTCTGGGGTGTGAGGGCCCAGACCCCGTGCCCCTCCTGCTCCCATGTTTTCAGTCGAGGTGGCCACCAGGTCAGGGCACCAGGCAAGAATGGAACTCCACAGGAGGCCAGAAGCACTTCTCACCAGGGCTGGGGGCACAGAGGAAGGTTTGGGCCCCATAATCTCCAGGGACACCCGAAACCCACCTGAAACCTACATACATATTCTCCATAAAATGTGCAAACACAGCCTCAGGACAAGTGGCCCAGCGGTCATTCTCTCACACAGACATCCTCCCCTTCCTGCCAGGGCCTCAAGGGTGGCCAATCGCTGCCCACCACTGGGGTGCGAGTGTGTTTGAGACAATTTAGGTCATAAAATCTCTGCAGTGGGTACTGAAAGCACCTTTTATTCCAAGTTCCTGTGTTTCTAGGTGGGGCTGGGGCCGGGTACGTTAGCGGCGGCAGCAGGTGGACAGTTTCCCGCCGGGAGAGCACAGGACTGGAGAGCAGATGGAGACAGAAGAGGACGGAGGCAGAGGAGGACCAGGAGGGGAAGGTGGGCACAGCCCCAGAGGTAAACTATGGAGGGAAACCAACAGGGGGTTGCCTACAGACATGAGTATGGACCCCAGCTGTTCCAGAGCCGCGGTGGTGTCAGCGACGGGGTTCTGTCTCCCTCCCGGCTCCCAGGGTGCTGCAGAAGTAAGGGCAGTCAGGGCGGGGCTGGGTGGGTGATCCCATCAGCATAAGGGCTAGCACACACTGATTGGGGCACGACAGGCACCCTCCTGGCTCCTACCTGTTTCCACTCAGCTAGGAAATGGGAGCCGAGTGGCGGAAGCAGCCCCAGCATCACACAGCTCCAGCGGGACGGTGAGGACACTCAATCCCAGCAACAGATTTCCAGCCAACACCTGAGCCACCCCACTGAGGACAGTCCTGGGCGTGGAGGGGACGGGCCACGCCCACCACACCAGCGGAGAAAGTGAGACTTACCAAACCAATGCACACATCTGACCAGACGGTCTCTGGGATTCTCCAGGTCCCCCACACATCCCGTCCCAGCCCAGAAGCTTGGAAACTGGGGAAGTTGGAAGTGTGCCTGACCTCCGAGGAGAAAAGTGAATGCCGAGCACCTGCCATCCCGTCACCTGCCCAGGTCGGAAGGGCCAGTAAGCACCATGGCTAGGGGTGAGGACTTCCCATACCTCTCGATGGAGGAGCCAGCGCTCCTGAGGGGACTTGGCTCTTCCGATTCTGCTCGAGCATCCACATGAGCGCATCGATGCTCCCTCCCACTGCTTCTACTGGAGCCCTTCAGCCCTTGGAAACTGGAGGCTAGACCTAGTGGCAGAGCCTGGCTGAGAACGTGGGCAAGCAGCACCTGTTGCCCACGCTGTCACGGCCCGCTGGCTGTCACACGGTCCCTTACACATTCTATCCGGTTGACTAGAGAGCTGGTGACAGTTACCAGTAAGGAAAACCACACTAGGACAGGCAGCCAAATAGAAGCCTGGGATAGGGGCTGCGATGGAAAAGCAACCACAGTCAAGAAATCGGGTCAAATCTAACCTGTGATTTGCATGGGATTTTGCGCAATGTGCCCAGAACCGAACAATGGGGCTACAACTATATATTAAATAGTGAAACTTGAGTATCAGAATCCTGGGATCGGCTTATCAGTTCCCCAACCGTATTTCTGGGATCACCACACTACAAGAGTCCACGGCTAAAACACATTAGTACGTTTCATCTTGAGGTTACGAAAGTTACTCTTTCAAGTAAGCTGGTTGATTTGAAAGGTCAGTTACCCCAAATCAAATATATGTATTCAGAACTGTCTGTATTTTTTACCTATGGCATTTAATTTTCCAACTACATTTATTTGATTGTCCTCCTTGACACAATGTTACATTAGTTTCAGGGTACAACATCGAGATTCACCAGTCTGGGTGTCCTACTCTGCTCCCAAGCGTAGCTACCATCTGTCACCATAAGATGCTGTAACATTTATTTGATTTTCAAATTTCAAATAAACATAGTCATTGTCCACCACGTGGGAATTAGTAATTTTCTTTCTCCTACTGTTGTATCAGAGTTAAGAAATGTTTCATTTTTCTCTTTAACTTACCAATGTCTTGGTTTTACTAAGGCATGTAATACTTCATGCATGTTCAGAAAAATTCAAAAGGAAAACAGATCAATGCTCTGTTTTTCTAAATTACACCTCCTTCCCACAGGCAATACTTCATTTCTATATTCAGATGCAAATGATTTTCCTTGATGGAGCAATAAAGAGTCAAACACCTAGAACTAAAACGAAATTTGAATTTTGAAACACAGCTACTTCCGGTTTTTAAAATCCTAGTGTTTTCCTGGGAAATAGAAAAATTGGTTGATAACTAAAAATAACTAAATTTCTTCTTCTTACCATTCTGTTCCTGGGAGAGGCTCTGGGGGTAGAAAACACTGAGGAAAGTGTTCAGATGCTACTTACTTAGGAGTCTTGTTCCCCAACAGTAGGTAATAATCCACTTCATCTGGATTGCTTCACTCGAACCTCAGCAGAGACTGTGGGCAGAAGCTGCAGCACACCTACATTTTACAGAGGAGAACCGAGATTCGCCCAGGAGCATCCTTTGCCCAGGAGCATCCAGGCAAGCGGAGGTGGGGCCCCAGGGCACTCTCCCCTGCTGCTGCCCTGGGACTCTAGGCTCCTGACACTTAGGACTCAAAGGGCTTCTGTTTTTATGGCCTCTATCTATTGATGTTAACCTTATTAGAAATTTAAAGGAAGACTTTAAAAAAAAATGTTTATTACTACACTTAAAAATGACGAGCCCGTTACATTAACAATACACCCATTACGTCGGGGCGCCTGGCTGGCTCAGCCAGAAGAGCACACAACTCTTGATCTCGGGATCGTGAGTGCGAGCCCTACGTTGGGTGTAGAGGTTACTAAAAAAATAAACTTAAAAAAAATAGACCCAGGGGCGCCTGGGTGGCTCAGTCTGTTAAGCGTCTGCCTTGGGCTCAGGTCATGATCCCGGGGTCCTGGGATCGAGCCCCGCATCGGGATCCCTGCTTCTCCCTCCCCCACTCCCCCTGCTTGTGTCCCCTCTCTCACTGTGTCTCTCTCTGCCAAATAAATAAAATCTTAAAAAAAAAAATGGTATGCCTCCAGTTTATACCACACCTTGTTGCAGAGCTCAGACTTTGGGGTACGCTAGGCGTCCTCAGCACGCCCGGGGGGGCGCCACGTCTCCCAGCGCGCTTGCGAAGGGAGGGGGCAGGCGTGAGCGTGCAGGTGCCAGCCAGGCCCCCGAGCTGCCCACGGCTCCGAGCGCCGCAGGACGACCGCCAGCGGCGTGGCCAGCAGCCCCACGCGGCCCGGGTGCCCGGGGGCGGCGGCGCTGAGTTCAGCCGGCGGGGGACGCCTCCCGGGGGCCTGGCCGCCCCCACACCTGCCGCGCCGTCCGCCGCCGGGACTTGCTCCCTCACGCTGCAGAAGCAGCGCGTCCAGAGCTTCCCCGGGAAGGCAAGGGCAGCGCCCGAAGTCAGCCGTCCTGCCGGGGCGCCCGCACAGCGACGTGGGCCGCGGGGACGGCGCGGCTTGCTCAGGCCCCCGGGGCTCGGCGGCCCACCCACAGCTCCGGCCAGCTGTGTGCGGCCGCGGCGGTGGCAGTGACCTCCCGGCGTTTGCACGGCCCGCGGACACGTCAAGAGGTGATTTGACGTTCAGAGACGAGCAGAAGGAATGGTCTCCCTGTTTGCCTTGCCCTCTGCGACAGCCCTTTTCCAAGACCCCCAAAGGATGACAGCGGGGCCTCTGGGGGCACTCAGGTAGACGTCATGTCCAAGGCCTCGCAGAGGTGTGTGTAAAAGCGGCCTTCCACACGGACGCCCGTGGCCTCTTCTCAGTCCGTGGCCTGTGCCCGGGCCGGGCACTGCTCCCCACTCCCCGGGGGAAGTCCTCTCGGGCAAAGCAGACCCTCAGCTTTACTCTTTGTCGGCTAGGAGGTGGAAGCTTGCAGAGCTAAGGACCTAGCCCACGTGTGCACAGCGACACGGCTGTGGAGCCCCCCTCCCCAGCTCTATCCGGTCATGGAGCTGCTGACAATCCCAGCCAGGGTGACCCACACTGGCCTGTTCCCCTCCTCCGACACCTGCCCTTGGCCTTCATCCGGAAGGCCCTCCACTGTTTACGCCAATAGATTTTCATGCTTTGAGGATCCCTACAAGGAGCAGGCAAAAGCAATGGGAACAGACAAACGCTACATTCTGCATACAACGTGGGGAGCCCGGGAGTCGTGAAGTCCCCAGGGCTCATCTGTGGGCCCGCCCAGACACATGCCACTGGATGTGATGTGCTGGTGCCACGGACCAGCCACGGACCTGCCAGGGGCGGGCGGTGACTTGCACTGTGACAAGAGGGGAAGCACTGTGGGGCGGACCAACAGGACAGGGCCCCTCCCACACACCCCCTCCTGAGGACCTAAGTGTGCAGGGACAGTCCGACCCGAACTCTCTCACGTGATTCGTGAGACTCCCCCAAACCACACCCCAGCCAGGGCCTGGCCCGCACTGCGGCAGACCGGTCCCCCTCACCCCACAGGCTCTGAAGCCCACCGCCATGTCCGTCCGTCCTCCCCTTGCCGGGGGGCAGGGGGTGCCAGGACCAGGCTGGTCCCCTCGAGAGGGAACTTGCTCCTCGTCAATGGGCATCGCGGGGTCGGCGACCGGGAGACATAACAAGGTGCACAAACACCATGCCTGGCAGGGAACACGAGCTCGTCAGTCATGAGTCCCCCGTGCCCCCGCCAGCTCCCGAGCACACGGGCCTCTGCCGCCACCTGGGCTGGGACGGAGGGCCAGCGGAGGGCTGTGGGCTTTCTTGTCTGTCCCAGGGCCACCCCCTACCCCCCCACAGACCTCTTTACCAGAGCTCTGCACTCGGCTCTGGGAGCCCCTGCGCTGGTGGGGAGGTAACGGGCTTCCGGGGAGCTCTGCGTACTCACGGTTCCACCCTGGCGCTCCAACAGCGGCCTCCACCTGCGGGACTAGGGCACCTTCCAGCCTGGCTACGTCCGCTCCCCGCTAAGCATCGTGTCGGGTCCCTGGCCTGGCTCTTCGTGCTCAGGACTCGCCCGGTGGCGCTGCCCCAGCGGGCCACCTGGACGGACCCCTCACTTTGGTCTGGCTGAACCGTACACCTACCAGCGATGCAGGATGAAAGGTCACACCACTCCGGTTCCGAAAACAAAAGTCCCCACTGGTAGCAGTGAAACGGAAGAGACATTTCGCCCTCCCTGATCTTGAGGCTTCTGAGGCGTGCTGACAAACACGGAACAGAAAGCCAGGGCTGTCGGGGGCCTGGCCTCTGGAGGAAGACAAGCCTGTCCACGCGGGCCTCGGGCAGGCGCCTCGGCCTGCCTGACCCCAAACGGCCCGGGCGGCCCAGGCCCAGGCCACGGAGGCACGCCTGCAGCATGCTGTCCCTACACCCTGAACGGCACCCTTAGCACTACTTTCACCGTGACACGGTGATCTTCTGCAAACGTGCACTCAGGCGCAGGAGGACAGAGACGGTATCCTACTCATTCTTCTACAGAAAAGCTGCACAGCGCCAGGACTGAATCAATGCCCCCCCAACACATTATAAATTTGACCCAGAAAATATTATTTTTCCAAGTGTGGGTTTATTTCAAAATTGTAAAGATTTATATATTATTTTTATTACATATAATAAGCAATTTTTAGCTTAAAGTAAAAACTTTCACATTTAAAATTTAAAAAAAAGAAAAAAGAAAAACGTAGGCATTTTTAAAGAGCCAAAAAAGCTTGCAGCATAGGTTGATCCTTAAATATTCACATCTTAAATGCTATTTAGAAAGGATTAAAAAAGGAGCTAAAAATCACTTACAATTGGCAATGATTAAAAATGCCTTATTTGGGGAAAAACATGTTAATGAGACATAATGAATTTCATGTTACAAGTATTTAACAGTTGAATCGAGCACGTAGTTTCCACCAGTACACAAAATGGTCTTAATAACCTGTCGCAGCAGCTGTTTGGGGAGTGAACAGAATATCGACTTTCTAAGGCTCTTTTCAAAGAGTTTCTGATTTTCAGCTTAAGAGAGAAGAACAGCATTTAATTACCGCATCCCTGGTGGGGGAAAAAAAAAAGAGAGAAAAAAAACAATGTAATAATCTGCCTCATATATGATGATGTTGGAGAAAACATTCCTGCCAAGAGACAAATGCACGATCACCTCTCTACCTCAGAATTCAGGTGGAGCCTCTGAAGCATTCCCTAACAAAAACTTTGCTGAATATCACCTGAAATCAAGAACTGAAACTTGAAAATAATGTTTTAATGTCTGAAATGACATTTATTTTAGGCAATCTTTTCTAGCACATATGCTAATCTTAATATAAAGAAATAAATGTAAACACCAAAAATAACCTAACAAAAGAATAATTTTTAAAGAGAAATAATGAACTGGATTTTAAAAAGGATAATGTTTATAACGACATCCTCGGAACTTCAAAGAAATATTCACGTTCACTTCCTTCGCCTTTCATATTTTCTTTCCAAAACAATTTGTTTCAACTATTACTTAACATTTTCATTCATTTGAAGTTACTCTTTGTATAGGGATGCACCAATGAACTGGAGATGTCTGAGCAGATCTGTGCATGGCCCTCAAATGCAGGGGTCGGGCCTGGCTTGGAATTGCTGTGGCTTCGAGCTCAGACTCACAGGGCTGGCCATCATTCTAGGTGACCTTTCCCCGAGCTGAGAAACGGCACCAGATCTCCCAGCAGAGGTCCTGAAGACTGGAGAACCACCTGCAGTCTCCGGTCCCACAGCCTGCCCACCTGGAGTTGACCCTGGTCTGCCTGTCCTCCTTGTAAGCACTCATCAAAAAGAACGGGCCATTTGAAATGGGACAAAAATAGAATTTCTACAGTCTCCTTCCTTGTTCATGTTCGGCATACAATTTTGCTGTGCTTCATATGTAACCTATGTTTCCAGATTTTACAAAGAAACAAAGCTGTGCCTCAACAGAGTATTCTTCTGAACTGCTCAGGTTTAAGATTACAGTGAGTTTTGCTTTTCCCTCCACAACTAAATGAATACATTTCTCGGGAAAAATATAAGACGGCAGTTACTCTTGACATGTAAGTATGTTTCTGCTGGCTTAAAACAAACGCTTATGTATCACACGTCATTTTTTCACTAACTTGCTTTATCTTTAATGTAGAATTTGTTTTGCTGGTGTCTCTACGTCCCATGTCCTGATATGTGCAGTCATGGAAGGATCAGGAATTTCCTACCTGCAAGTGTCCAGGTGGCAAAAGCAGCACATTCCCAACCTAAATGCTACATACGTTCAAAACGGTTTCACTTTATATGGCAGACTTCTACTCATCTTATTTAAAAAATAATTTCTTCGGGGGAAGAATGTCAAAGTCCACAAAAAAAAAAAAAAACAGCCTTTTATATCGCATTCTAACGTGCATATGCTAAAATTCACATGTTTGTGTAAAGACCGTGAGAGGACCGGCAACAGCAGCTCACCTTGCATACGGGATGTACGACAGGCTGTACCTGCAAGAAGAGTCCACAGATGTTGAGACCATCTAAATACCGCACTTCCTCACGCCCAGTGGCCTTACCCGAACACCCCAGAAAATATGGCGACATATTGTACATCCTCAAAATATGGCCCCAGACCAGTAATGAACAGCATCATCCAGGAACTGATTAAAAATACAAATTTCTGTGCCCCACCCCCCACCTCCTGAACAAACTCTCTACGTGACCCTGACGCCTGCTGAAGTCTGAGCTGGGGATACTAGAAATGACCCTGTTTTTTCAATAAAAACTATAAAATAACTGAGAATAAACTGCATTCTCCTTTAGGGAGTAAGCCCATCATCAAGTACAGATGACACAATAGAGAAAGCAACACATTATAGAAAAAGGCCAAGGAATTTGACTGAAACCTTGCCACAGTTCTCTGAAACAGAGTGGAACAGCAGGTGGAGAAGTGCACGCAGCATCCGTGGGTGCTCCAGCCGTCAGCGGGCAGAGACCCGGGGCCAAAGCAAAGAGTGATCTCAGAGGGGCACCATCAGGGAGACAGGAAACGGCCACTCGGGGGGGGACTGACCAACTGAGCTCTAAAGACAAAGGGAAACACTCCAGAAACTCTGGTGTTGGGAAAAACATGGAAGTGTGTGGGGTGGAGCTCATCCAATTCAATCACATACGCACTGGGCCTTTCACGCAGTCGAACTGCATGCAGTCCAAACATGACAAGACTTCCGGAGGGGAACGTGTGATCAGGAAGAAGGGGCAGAACAGAACATTCGGAAGGAGGGACAGGGACGTGCGGGCAGTGGAAGGGCCAGGGGAGCAGTATCTATGACTACGTGCAGCTGACTTCTCGGGTCCACTTAAACGTGGATTTTTTTTTTTTTTTCAATAAATATTCCGGGAAATTTTTTTGTTGGAGATTTGCAACAATTTGAAAAAACTTGCAGATGAACCGCATAGCCTAGGAATACCAAAAAGAATTAAGAAACAGGTATTACTGTAAGAATACAGCATCTAAGACATAGAGAAAACATGTACTGATCAGCTTCCAGTCATAGTAGACTCTTAGTGGGGGAGTTCTGGGCACTCAGATGTTACACAGGTGTTGAACCAGGGGGGGCTTGGTGCCCCTCACCCCAGAGGTGCTGAACGGTCACCCGTATTCACTGACAATTCCGATGGGACAGCGCCAGGTGTGACAGGGCCACACTCAGCAGAACGACATCGACTCTGTAATTACCCCTACAGCGCAAAGGGAACGGTAAACCGACATTCTCTGGGGCTTCTCCCGTGACGTGGCCTCACTTCTATGGATTCACGTGGTATCACCTACATTCCTCATCATTTCTCCTTCCCGTACTCGGAAAGCAGTAAATGCATCATGGTGTAAGCGTGCCGGCCCAGCAGCCCACGCCCCAGGCGGTGACCCCCACCCCTCTCTCCACGGCCCGCCCTCCGGCCACCGCCGAGCGACGCGTGCGTCTCACGGGACACTCGGCAGATCTCACTCATCTGACCTCTCCCGAGGTCCGGCCTCCGGGGCACAGCCTTCATCACGTGACAGCCTAACGACATTCCCAGGCTCAAAGGCTCGGAACAAAACGCTTCCCACTGCTCAGGGAATGTTAACTTTCTAATCCCTGTGAGACTTACCAGGTCATGGACAAGAACTGCAATATGCAGAATAGTAAGGCCAGTCCCTTCTTGTGCCACTAACAACAGCAAAAACAGAGAAATGACAAGTTAAGGATTTTTAAAAATATTTTTCACAAGCAAGTTCAATTCCTGCCCTTCAAAATGCAGAGGACAGCTTCGTTTTAATTTTTTTAGTACGACAGGTTTTTTTAAAAAATATTTTTTATTTTGGGTGCCTGGGTGGCTCAGTTGGTGAAGCGTCTGCCTTCGGCTCAGGTCATGATCCTGGAGTCCCGGGATCAAGCCCCGCATCGGGCTCCCTGCTCAGCGGGGAGTCTGCTTCTCCCTCTGACCCTGCCCCTGCTCGTGCTCTCTCTCTCTCATTCTCTCTCTCTAAGTAAATAAATAAGAGAGAATGACAGAGAGAGAGAGCATGAGGGTCAGAGGGAGCAGCAGACTCCCCGCTGAGCAGGGAGCCCGACGCCATGGGACTCGATCCCGGGACTCCAGGATCATGACCTGAGTCGAAGGCAGACGCTTCACCACTGAACCACCCAGGCGCCCCTAGGACGACAGATTTAAGATTCAGTAGATGTGAAGTTTCGATCTGCACATTTCCTTTCTAAAATTCTGCACCTCGATTTAAATACTGCTAAATGTCTGGCCATGGCTCAGAGGCCCCAGGGCAACTGCGGAGGCTCCTTAAAGCCACGTGTCCGGGTCAGAGGACCTCCAACACCATCAACACCCAAACCACGGAGCCGTTAGGTCTCCACCCTCTGTGGGGCCCACACACGTCACTCCTCTCTTGCTCCTGGTGCTAGTTTTTGAAGGAAAACTGCATTTTATTATAATCTCCTAGAATAACGTAAAATGAACAGTTTCTGTGTTAAAATGGCCTATTTTTAGGATTCCTTGTCCATTTTTATTTATATTTGTTCACTTATCATTTTTAGTTAACTGCCTACAAGTAAATAGGCGGTTAGGCCATCCAAGAGCCAGGAATCAATGCCTCACACGGACATGCAAGTACGGCTTAAGAATATTCTTTTGAGTTATCATTGAGAAATGAGGTGTAGTAAGCACTGTCACATAATTGAAGTCAGTCCTTACATCACCAAAATTAAAAAGAAAATCAGAACATTTTTGATAGAATATTCCTAAAACATTATACACTACTCTTTCTTTTTTTAAATGTGCAGTTTTCTTGATAGCTCGAGAACCACCTCAAATCCCTTTGGGAAGTAGACGGGGGGCAATAAATACATATAATGAAGACTCAGGAACACTGAGAAGTGAGCTGAATTGGAAGAGTGTCATTTCCTGGAGGCTAACGAGGAGCTGTTCACCATACCTTAAGAGGTACAAGATTAAGTTCTTTTGCCTTTTTTTTTAAGTGATTTTACATCTTTTTAAAAATTAAGTAATCTTTACACCCAACATGGGGCTCCAACTCATGACCCCGAGATCAAGCTGCTTGTTCTTCCAACTGAGTGAGCCAAGCATCCCCTTTCTCCTCTTTTGGTTCATTTGTTTTCTTGCCCTTTCTCCTTATCAGTTTCAACATCTTGTGACTCAAAATGTAGTCCGGCATCCGCGGCACCCCCCTGCCTGAGGGGACAGCATAGCCAGCCAGCAAGCACAGCAGACAGAGAGAACACGCCCCCAGCAAGAGCCTCTCGGAGCCCAGGAGTTGTTAGAGGAGCTGGGCCTTCTGCCCTAAGAGCAGGTCTGAACTCACCTGTCTGTTCTGGGGGGCAGAGTCGTCACAAGGCTAACCACTAACCTCATGTTACTATACACAATCTGAGGGACACCCAAGCTTGGGGAGTTTTAGACGCCAGACTCTGAGCTCCTTTGGGGCCGTGTGACGACGCGGGTGAGGGGCCACGTTAGAAGGAGGCAGGCACGGCTGATGTAACTTACCCAAAGAGCAGCACACAAGGTAAATATGAAACACAACTATAGGAAAGGAAAGAAAAAATCGCAAATGTGAGTCCTTCCAAAAGCTTAAAAGGATTCATAAACCAACCTGCATTCACTGGCACGAATAAAGCTCTAGGACCGACTCAAGGACACAGCCACGCGAGCTGAACTTACTTACTCTGTGCCAAGTGGACTCCACCTTAAGTCTAGGACTGCACTGTTCCTTGGCAAACTACCAGCACCTAGTAAATAATCCGCTGAATAAATCAACAGAAAAGATGTCTGAGGAAGGATATCAGCTGTTTTGTTTTTAATTTTTTTTTTTTAAGTCTTGTATAACTGACGTCCCGTGTTACATTAGTTTCGGGTGTACGGGACAGGGGTTCAACACTTGCATCCACGACTCAGTGCTCATCACGATACCTGTGCTCTTCATCCCGACGACTGCCGTGCTGAGAAGCGCTCACGTTAACGTTCAGTAACAGAACACTGCAACAGATACTTAGCGCAGCCGGAACACCCAGAAAATTCTACTTTACCTAACTTGACATAAGGAATCTACTGCAATGATTTTCACACGGAAGATGACATCATCACTCATGTCCCTGTGTCCCCCCAAGGAGGCAGGGGGGTGGAGGTGCGGGGCGGGCGACAGCCAACAGTGACAAGCAGGAGGCTGGCAGGCAGAGCCCTGCGTGAGACCCCAGCGCTGACGCCCAGAGCGTTCAATCAGTCGTCTGCTCTCGCCTTCAGCTTTCTCCTCTTTAAAATGAGGACGGTGCCTACCGAGCAGATCAGAACCTGTCACGGCCTGGGTTCGGGCCGGCACTGACAGGATGCTGCGTAAGTGGCAGTCACTGCTTCACTGTCATGATTAAGCACAACTTACGTCAGCAGCAAATCTGAGCACACAGAACACTCAACTGGAAACGCCATGGCTCAGGTCATCACCAAAGTTACGTCCTCTAAATACTTAATGGTCTCTCTTGGGAAACAGTATGTATTTCTAAATGTTTGAACCGCCTTCTTGACTTTATGCTTCTTTGTGTAGAGTACATTACTAAGATGGGTTCCAGGATATCCTAAAGAAAGCCAATCTACATAAAATATTAGTAAAATATAAACCTCTCACAGTCTAACAGCATAAGCTTAGGTAACCCACACAAAGTTGAATATTAATATACTGCTATACATGTTAATATAGGAAATTCAAAATAACTGGAAAAATTAGAAAAATGGTAATAAAATATGATGAAGTTGAATAAGGACCTAAATGAAAAGTTAGGCTAAAAAGGGCTTTTTCCTCTGGTAAAGAGGTGGGAGAAGATTCACACACATTACGGTTGAGAACATTTCCTGACTACACATCTAACCAATTTAGCTGTATTTAAAAGCTTCCTAGTATTACAAGGACATACTAGCTGATGCTGATCCTTAAGTTCAACAACGTGCTTAAAGAGAAATCTGCAAGAGACACAGACAAGCCAATTAGGAAGAAGGGGCTCAGTGGAGAGAGGGACACTTCAGTTCCTTGGCCCATGACACCCAAAACATCAGCCAAGAACCCAAAATGCATGATGTGCAAACTTTCTGACCACAAGCCCACTCCTGCCCCGATTCAAAGATAAATCCTACATTTAAGAGTGATGACCTGACAGCCATGCACAAAACCCATCAAGTGATGAATGGCATCCTGAAAGGCACGGCTCAGAAGCCATGCTGCTGGGAGTACGAACAGTCACACAGGGAAGGGACAGAAGCCAGACGACAGGCTACGTGAATGAAGCCAAGCGTCCCTGAGAAAAGAGGTGAACTGCCTCAGAAGAGACCTGTGTTCCAGCCCCACCCTCCAAAGAGCACACACAGCCATCCGTTCTGAGGTGCTCTATGGGGCTGGGAAATGACATACATCCACCTCTAATCTCCACGTTAATACTCAGAGCTCCACTGGTAGGTATATGCAACAGAAAGCAGGACTGAGCAAGTCAGTCAATTTAAGTAATGTGTATCATCTAAATTCTCTAACACACAGCCTTGAGGATAGGATTATTACATGCAGCAAGAGAAATATAATAGTATATATATAAAAGCGGGCAATTATCTGTAAGATAATGCAAAAAACACTTCTCTAAGTTTTAATTTTCATTATTTACTTACAAGCATAATAATTGTTGCAAGCAATCTTGTCGTTTCAAACATTTTCTTCAGTTGCTTCACGGGTCCCATTAGAAAGCACGTACTTAAAAAAAGAAAAGAAAAGAAAAGTACGTACTATATGAAACAAACAGGAGAACGAAGAGATGGATCTGCTACCTTGTCTGGCTATATAAACATAAATGCTTTAAAGAAAAGATATCTTATGTTGGTTTACTAATAAAAATCTCTCACTAAATCAGTTATATTTTTCCTTAACATTAAAAGCAAACTTTTTCTAAAACCTTAATACTTTATTTTTTTTAACTAAGCTCTAGGCCCAACATGGGCTTGAACTCATAACCCCAAGATCAAGAATGCATGCTCTACCGACTGGGCCAGCCAGGCGCCCCAAAAGGAACCGTGAATCTAGCGTTCTAGGACACACCAATGCCTTCTCACGAGGTATTCGCAGTGCTGTTTCATAGCTCCAGGTGAACGTGACGGCCGGAGCAGTCCCGAATTCACAGGTCACGTGTTCCCAATCTGAGCCAATTCACACACTGCTACCCCTCACCCCTGCACGCTACAGACCAGAACAATGCTCGGTCAGTGCAAAGCCCCCAACAGTGACATGACCTAAACCTGCTGAGCTGGGCTTTGTTCCAGCTTGAAGGGACAGCTCTGCAGGCAAGAGCCCAGGAAAGCCCGTTGAGCTTGGCCTCGGCCACACAGGTTCACCTGACTACCTCTGATCCAGAAAATTCCTGAGCAGACAGAAGGTCACCTCTGAAAGCTCAATGTACACAAATGCAAAACGCATACATGTGACAACGACTCCAACAGACATCAACACACCCGAATGGGCACCAAGATCCTCAGAGAGGGATTCCTGTGCCCCAATCCAAGATGCTGCTGGGCTAGCTGTCCTCACCCTCTCTCTGCTCAGCACCACTCCCGGAGGATCTCCTGGCTGGCTGGGACGCAGTCCGGTCCTTGGCCCCACTGAGACAGGGCTTCCCAAGCAGGGAGCCGAGCGCGGCACCACGAGCCGGGGCTCTGGAGGACGGTCTGCTAGAAAGCCTGCCGGTCACCCTACTGGGCACATCACGGGACACTGATTTACCCTCTCTGTGCTACAACCCCGGGCCATGAGGTGGGGGTGATAACAGTGCCCACTCAGACACTGGGGTAACAGACAGAAACACTTAGCAAGTGCCCCACAGGCTGGCCATTCCTACCGTTCCCACACCGTGATGCCCCGGGCACACAGCAGGGGTCAATAAACACTTATTGGACGAACATAAATCTTGTGGCTCCAGAAGCCATACTATTCGGGAAGTGCCTCCAGGAAAGAAGGCTGGTGATGGTGCCAGCAAACCAAACCTGGAGGAGCCCGACTTCCATACGCACCTGGCTAGCGCAGCGAGATTTCCAAAGGTATAAAACACTGCAAACAGCTTTATGCCACCAGGAAGCCACAGCAATCCGGTCCCCTGAGTTCAGATATATTTTGAAATCATTTTACCATTGTAAGAGCGTAAAATATAAACGTGCTACAATAGGAATGATTATATAATAATGTACAGTTTAAGTATAAATGTGCTAATATAGTCTCTACATCATTTTAAAAAGACAGTTAATTTTCATTGTTATTTGCTAACTGGACTCTTCTGCCTATTTTGCATATAAGTATGTATAACTTAACCGTAATACACCTTCCCTACACATGTGCATAAATCTCACTCTACTTAAATTAATATTCTTTATAAGCGGCAAGTTAAATAGTTAACATATCTCAATTCCTGACTCTACAGCTTTCTACACACATGGATTTTTCTTAAAAAGAATTATTTTCACAACCTATAAACCACCCCCCAAATACGAATTTCTGCATCTCTATATTGATCTCTAGCCCTTTATTTCAGGTGTCTGACTATGTCCCCCGGAAACAGACCGCGGGCTGCTTGCTGGAACTAAATGGGGTTAGTCTGGCCTAAAATATAAGTCATGAGGCAACAGAAGGCTGTAACTCACAAGGATAGAGAAGAAAATGCCGCACACGAAGCAGATGACGAACCACTTCAGCCTGGTGCTGTAGCTGAGGGACGAGGCCTCCAGGACCTTAGGAAGGAAGGGGAGTCAGAACACGTCCCCCGGCTGCCTTGAGCAATCTGACTCCCCGCGGCAGGAGGGCAAAGCTTCCCCTGAATCTGGTCACGTGAGAAGGGTAAGACCCCCCCACCCCCCACTCCCGCCCCAGGCTGGGAAGGGAAATGTAGGCACAACGTGGGGCTCGGGCGGTCTCGGGGCCCCGCTGTTCCCTCTGCCAGCGGGAGGACAGGCATGCCCGCGGCACTGTGCCCCTGGTTTTAACAGCCCTCGCCTGCAGGACAGCAGATGTACCCCGACACGCATGGAATGACAGAATGTATGATACGTATTATAAAATACTCAGTGACTAAAAAAATAGGGGGGAGATGAAATGAGACCAGAAAATGTGGAGCACCACTGAGGCTGGGTCCCGGGCACGCAGGGCTCACCATGCCTCCCTCAGTCCCTGCCTGAGGCAGCAGAGGCCCCCCAAGTGCAGAGCCTGAGACAGGGGTCCTGCTGCATGAACTGCTCTCAGCAGAAACCCTGAGGGAAGTGAGAGGAGCTGACAGGGAAGGGGGGGGGATCATGTGGTTTCAGCTGGAGTTCAGCTTGGGCCTGGGCCGTCAACTGCACCTCAGTGTGGGTCCCGCCCTGAGGCAGGGGGCCAGCTGGCCACGGGCTGTCAGCAGAGTGGGGGCGCCTGCAGGACCCCCACGGTGTGCAGGAGGGCACAGCTGTGAGCCCCTGGGGGACGCGTACATCTGCCTCACAACGGGGACCTGGGCAGCCATCCGTCATGTCTGCCACTGGACACATAACTTCCACTTATTATACAAAGTCCATTTAAAACCAACTCAGGAGAGCCCTAGGTATCTCCTCAACCATTACTAAAAACCCATTTTTTAAATGATCACTTATGCTAGAGCAACAGCATTCCTACAGCAAACTGTAACCAAGTCACGTGGGCAGAGTGGACATCACCAGGCATTCCTTCTACAGTAATCCAGACGCAGCTGTAGACACATTCCGATTTCTAAGTACACTCAGAACTTATTTTCCAATGACGCTGAAAAAATATCAGCAATGGCTATTTCAGGAAACTAGAAATATATATTAAGAATTTTATATCAAAACTTGATTTCTAACTTATATTACCATAAATGCTTAAAAATAAGATCATATGCTTATAATGTATTCTCAAGAATGAAGCAAAAACAGAAAATACCTTTCACTACATTCCTTACCTCAACCAATTAACCTGGGAATCCTTATGCAGCATGAAAAATAGATAAAAATAACTAAATAAAGATCGTAAGTGCAACATATATCACTTAACACATTTTAAATGGTTTGTAAAATTTGCTTTAACTCACATTCTTGTTTCCAGCAATGTCACCTGTTTAGAGCAAAACTACTGTTCCACGTTAAACAAAGAATGGACCTGCCTATGAACACGTCCCAATGTCATGCTTCCTGACTAGGAAGAGGCCCCTGCAGTGCTTCCCCTCCGCAGAGCCCCGCGACCCCGAAGACCGCTCACCGCAAAGCAGCTTGCGGTTGGTGCACCCCGAGCAGTGTCCCACGGGGGCCGAACTGGGAACCGGGCAGGGAGAGTGCAGTGAGTGGGGACAGGTTTACAAATTTACATTCCCCCCCACCCCTTCCTAAGTTCAGCCGCTGGTTTTCAAGAGCCAGTTCATTCTTCTCTCAACCTGGTCATTTATATAATTGCGGGTATTTCCCCCTTATTACCATCTTCCAAGTAATGATCTTTAAAAGGAAACAAGTTATTTCCATTTGTAAATATGGAATATTCAACCCACAAGCAAATGACTTGCCTTGAGCTTTGCCAACTGTCCAGGACACGGAAACAAATCACAGACTCCCTGACGCCTCAGTGGGACAACACGCAAGAACACCTGACACTGCGTTCTCCACAAAGGAGCCAGAAGGAGCCCGGACCCTCCAGCCCCGCTGCCCCAGAAACATTCAGGTGCGACCTTCTGGTCCAAGCATGATCAGGAAGAAGCGCAGCAAAACCAGCAACGGTACTGATTTCTTAGAGGTTGTCTCAGCAAACAGATACGCATGCACACTGGCACAATTACTCTACTTGTTTGTTATCAAAGGCGGAGGAAGTGGGGTGCCTGGCTGGCTCCATCGATTAAGCGTCCAGCTCTTGGTTTTGGCTCAGGTCACGATTTCATGGTCGTGGGATCGAGCCCCATGTCGGGCTCCTTGCTCGGTGGGGAGCCTGCTTCTCCCTCTGCCTGTCACTCCCCCTGCTTGTGCTCTCTCTCTCTCTCACACTCTATTTAAATAAATAAAATCTTAAAAAATAAATAAATAAAAATAATTAGAAAAACAAAGGAAGAGGAAGCAAAGAGAAAGCCTCTTGTCAGCAGGAGAGACCCCCCTTTCTCTGGTGCATTCCTCCTGCTGCAGTAAAACAGCACCCCCGGGAACCAGAACGCGACTGATTGAAAAAGAATAGTTGGGAAACATGTTCCCGGCAGCAGCAACATTAGAGATGACAGAATGAACCTGCGGCCCAGTGGGTTCTTGCTTTCTCCTAGCAATGGAGAAGCCAGGAGGAGAGCCCCCAGATCACAAAGGGGCAGCTGTCTGGGCCTGAGCCTTGCTCCGGGGCTACGGCGCCCCAACAGTGGGAACGCGGGGGGCCTTCAGCGAGTGAACACCACAAATGCAGCACTCCTACAGGGCCTCCTTCAAAACGGCAGTGGCGCACACAGAGGTAAAGGTGAGCCGCCGCGAGCTCAAGGAACAGGTGCGCACAGGCGCTCTCCAGCGGGATGGTGGCCGCACGGTCTCAGGTGCCCTGCTCCTTAGCCTCCTCCGAGACTAGCAGGCCCTCCTCCCTCTGTCACCTACTGCTCTCCCTGTCATGCTCTCTCACTCGGGACCCCCGATCACAGGTCCTACCCTGGATCCTGGCAGAATCTTGGATGATTCCAACATCCACATGGGCAGCCCAGCGTCTCTGCTCCTCGGCCCCCCCCCCCATCTCCATGGCCTTTGCCCTCCACTCCACTCAGTGACCCAGGACACTCTTAACCACCCAAAATCACTCCACATCCAAACTTCAAGCTGCTGCTCTTAGGCCCCGATGTCGTCCTGGTGGCACGCGGATCCACCTGCTTGCGCCTGGACTGCCCTGCAGCCTCTGGGTCCCCCATCCAGCCCACAGGTCCTTCTTCTCTCTCTGCAGAAACGACATGCTCCGTCAGCTCAGGAAGACATTTAAAATTCCCCTTCTGCTGCATCCATCTGGCAAAATGCCACCATGACTCAAGCCCGCTTCTTCTTCCTCTGGCCAGTCATGTGGCAGAACCGGGGGGGGGGGGGGTCATAACCAGGCCATCACCACCTTCCCATGGGCCCTGACGCCGCCTGCCTGGCAACCTGACGTGGCGGATTGACGGGCGCCGTGAAGACAACCCCCCTTCTCACTCCACTGCCCACGGGCTATTCCAAACCTCCGGGTGTGGCCCTGACACTCCTGTGTAGACAGCTTCCCTCCTTCACACAGAAAACACAAGCCACCAATGTGCCCACCCTCCACTGCTTGCTCCCACCAAACCACCGAGCCCCCCTCAAGAACACCTTCTCCTCCTTTCCGCGGATGACCGCAGAGGGGCTGAGGTCAATCCACCTGCTTTAGAGCCCAAGCCCTCGACCTTCTCAGGGAACGTGCAGTATCGGCTGCTCCCCGCTCTCGAGAGTGACCCCTGTGCTCTCCCTGAGACCCTTCCTACCAACCTGTATGCATGATTAGGCCTCTTCCAGCTTAAAGAAAAAACTCACTTGATTTCACTCTCCAGCGTCTGCTCATTCATTCCCTCAGCAAATACTACTGAGCGCTCCCAGGTGCTTGTCCTTGCTGAGGGCTGGCCCTCTGCACACCCTCCTCCGTGACGTCAGCTCCTCGTGTTTGGGGGTCCCTTGACAGGGAGCAGACCGCCGCCCGGTGCCCAGACCACGGGGGATATGGCACAGAGGGAAGCCCCCCTCGCTTCCAGCCTCTTACTACTGTCACAGAAAGCAATCCGAGGCACAACTCGCTCTGTCATTTTAGCCTACTGCTTTCTTTTAAGATTTTATTTATTTATTTATTTATTTGAGAGAAAGAGAGAGAGCACAAGTGAGCACACAAGCAGGGGGAGCGGCAGGCAGAGGGAAAATCCTAAGCAGAACCCTGCTGAGCAGGGATCACGATGCAGGGCTCGAACCCAGGATCCCAGGATCACGACCTGAGCCAAAGTCAGACGCTAAACAGACTGAGCCACCCAGGCGCCCCGGCGCATTGCTTTAATCAGCTACTCTGACCCCGACTGCCCAGCAGCTGAGCTCGACGCTGGTGACAAAGCTGTGAACGTGGTAAGGTGGCTGTCCCCACACCAGCAAACGCCCACATACTAGGACATCAGGTGCCGTGTGTGCTGTAGGGAGGAATTAGGCAGTTCCAAGGGTGGAGGGCAGGGCGGGCGATGCTCCCTCAGCTGCGTCGGGAGTCGTGCTACAGGCCTCTGGGGGGCTGCATCGGACAGAGAGCTGACCGACGTGGGGACAGCATCAGAGGAGAGAGTCCTCTCCTCCCCGTGACACCAACCTCCCCCCAGATCCAGGTCCTCATCTCACACTCCAGAAACCGCCTTGCCACCCTTGTCGGATCCCCGCGAGATGCAGCCCACACAGGTTAAGGCCCAGTAGGCAAGCCCCGGGAGCCAGGTTGGGGCATCCCAGCAGCCATCAGGCCGCTGAGCAGAGCACAGTCGTCCTGGGGGGCCGCGGGGGGAGGTGGGGAGGTTGTGCAGAGGGCTGAGGCGCCTCAAGCAGAGCTTAGACCTTATACCGAGTGCTACAGGAAGCCATGTGATCGGTCCGGACCCTCTCGCACCTAGCTCCATCTCTCCCTCCCTCCATCTTCCCAGACATCTCACAAGGAGGGACCCTACAACTCTGGCTACTCTGCCTCTTGCCTGGCCTCTAAATCCCCTCAGCAGGATGGTGGGGCAGTCCCAGATCTCAGAGGCACCCCCCATCTCGCCACCTCCCCAGTCTACCCTGAGCCAATCCCATCCAGTCCTCCAACCCGCACCCCACGTGCGTCCTGCCACACTCCCAGGACATCCCCCTAGACACCCTCAGCAAGCTCCCCCATCCTCACTCTCTGCCCTGCCAGGTCCCCGCCTCCTGCTCTCTGCACTCTGGTCTCCCCTGCACTCTCCAAGCGGGGCCTATCTCCTCAGGCCCACGCATCCTGACCACTGGGGACGGGAAGTGGGCTAGGTGAACGCACCTCCTCACTGCTGTCACGACCATCCTGGGGTCACCCCCACGCCACACCTCTTGCTCTTCTAAGGATTTTGTGTGGGGCTCACTATCATCCCTCCACTCCTGTCTTAACTGTTGGTGATTCCATCACTGGAGTAAGCAAGCCTTCCAAAACTATTAGGATTCCTGGTTCCTCGCCCTCTCTCCTCCAATGATCTCTGCACCTTACATCAACCACCAAGCCCCTTATCTACAGTAATAAATGTGCCATCATCTCAAATCTTTCCACGATCTCAATTTCAAGTATCCCCCTTTCCAACCACCACCTCCTACCCTCTAGCATCCCTAGTTACCCAGCCCACCGATGTCACCACTCACTCCCCCTTCACACCCCCGACCCCTGCTGCCCGCCTATAATCAGTCCTGCGTACATCCTCAACTTCTTTGCCCTCTGCACCTCTGATGTGTTCATTGGGCAGCATCCAAACCCTGGTTAAATCCAACTCTGCCAGCCCTGCCCTGCACTCCTGCTGCTGAATCTGGCTCCCACCTCAATGTCAGGACCATTACCCACAAGGGGGGCCTTTGTGCCGCCGACAGTCCCACCGTTGCTCCCTGTCCATTCATTTGTCTATTCGCACCTTCTTCCTGAACCTCAACACTCACCGCCCCCAAACTTCCAACTGGCAACCTTACTTCCTATTTCAGTGAGGACAGAATCCTCTCATGCTCCCAACTCAGCATGTGGGGAGCTGTGCTGCACGCTCTCTCCCCCCTCCTCCCATCAGCCCGCACGAGCTGGCCACCCACATGCCCAAGCAAACACTCCCAACATCTTTCTCCCCTCTAGACTGCGGGCTCAAGAGAAGCGACACTATCACCCTCACGGTCCCAAGGTTCAGAGCAGCTCCGTCCAACAGAACTTCCTGTAATGAAATGTCCCACTCAGTACCGTCCCGTGCAGCAACCACTCACACGTGCCTGCCGAACACCCGAAATGTGGCTGGCGTGGCTAAGAAAAGAATTTTACGTCTTCTTTAATTTCTACTAGTTTAAACGTAAGTGGCCACATGCGGCTTGGGTACTGCACCGCACAGCACACGGGCTCGGGGCAAAGTGCAGCACAACACAGATGCAGTGAGTGAGTCGGGCCGTTACTGCCGCACTGACACCTCTCACCGCCCTATTAGTGGGTTCCGTGTGACCATCATCGTCTGCCCAACTGGTTACGGGTCCAACGAAAGCAGACGCTGCCTCGTGGTCTCTGGACCCTCACAGACTGGCCTAGCGTCTTGGCCGCAAGAAGGGCTGAATAAATAGGACGGCGGAGGGAGTTGGGCAAGGAAAGGGACAAACGAAAGACGCTTCTGCAGCACACTCGGTTCCAAGCGTTCCACTTCTGGGGCGGGCAGAGAAGGGCTTGCAGCACGCACACGCCAGACAGCAGTTCCTGCTCCTCGGCTATTTTTAATTCTTCCACCAGAGGAAGTAACCTTCATCGAGTTCACCCCCCTCTCGGGTGGTAATGAAGGAAGTAACCCTCACTCACCCCCCTCCGTGGCCCTATTTCCAAAAGACACACACCCACTCGCGGCACCTCATTCTCCTCCAGGGGCAAACCCATGCAGCGAAGCTCAGAACTCGGCTTCCCGCAGCTCGCAGGACAGAGCAGCTGCCCACCTGCCGGCGCTGCCCAGCCCGGCTGCAGAGCCCAGCGCAGCGCAGAACACTGGGCCCTGCAGCCGGGGCGTGGGGTGGCACTTAAGGCTTCTGCAGACCCCACGAAACCCGGAAAGCTCCCCAGATTCTTCCCGGGAGGCGGGCAGACCGGCCCCCGCCCAGCCCGTCCCCGCCGCGGCCCGCTACCTGCGCGGTCAGGCCCTGCTCCTCGTCGTCCTGGCCGTTCAGGACCCGCCGCAGCTTCTCCATGGCCCTGCTCCCCGCCGCACTAGCGGCCCCGCTCGCCGGACCCCCACGCTCTCCGAGAACCCGGAACCCGGAGCCCCACGTGACCGGACATCCGGGCCGCCGCTTCCGGCGCTTCCCAGCAGCGCGCGCCTGCGCGCCGGGGTCCCGCGAGCCGGGCCGGGCCGGGAGTCTGCGCCAGGGGGCGCTGCGCTCGCGGGCCCTGGGGCTCGGGCTGCGACTGCTGCGGTCGCTGCTTCCCATCACCTGGCGTTGAGACGCACAGCTATGGCCATAGGATGAACGCAGGTCTTCACGCGTGAACTCCACGCTCGGTGCCGCAGATCCAGAGCCAGTGCTCCAGACCTGAGCCCCCCACTGCAGCCCCGGCGGCCGGGGCTGCAGGCCTGACACCCAGTACTGCAGCCGTGACACCCAGTACTTCAGCTCCAGCATCCAGTACTGCAGCCCCTGCATCCAGTACTGCAGCCCTGACACCCAGTACTGCAGCCCTGACACCCAGTACTTCAGCTCCAGCATCCAGTCCTGCAGCCCCTGCATCCAGTACTGCAGCCCTGACACCCAGTACTGCAGCCCTGACACCCAGTACTTCAGCTCCAGCATCCAGTACTGCAGCCCCTGCATCCAGTACTGCAGCCCTGACACCCAGTACTGCAGCCCTGACACCCAGTACTTCAGCTCCAGCATCCAGTCCTGCAGCCCCGGCCTCCAGTACTGCAGCCCCTGACACCCAGTACTGCAGCCCCGGCCTCCAGTCCTGCAGCTCCAGCATCCAGTACTGCAGCCCTGACACCCAGTACTGCAGCCCCGGCCTCCAGGACTGCAGACCAAGGTCCAGTACTTCACACCAACATCCAGTGCTGCAGACCCGACATGCAGGGCAACAAATGCGTTGCGCAGGCCTGACACCAGAAGAATACTGGGGCCAGTTTGGGAACACCGACAGGTAGGGTTTCGGTTCTAAACTGGACATCTCCTTACTACAAGTGAAGTTTTCAAAATATCTTCATTTGCAAGGAGTCAGCGGGGGAAGGGCAGACTTTGGGGCAGATGGTTCTGTGTTCTGATTTCAGCCCTGCCACTCACCATGTGGCACTGGGAACCAGCTCTTCCCAGCCTAATCGCCTCAAGACATAACACCTACTTCAATGGTTAAATGAGAATAGATATACTGCACCTGATCTCAGGCGAAATAGCAGGAGGCTGCCTTACTCTGTTTTACTTGTGAGTGTACTCACTGACTCAGTTTATCTTCCAACTAGGAATTTGAAAGAGTGAAACCCTACTTACTAGAGGAATAACTAATCCAACCCATCTTTCCAGTTTTGCATAAACACTGCAAACCTTCAAAAAACTGTCTGCTGTTCTCTGGTTGCTCCAGGGTGAATGAACACTAGCCCATGGGGAAGAAGCATTTTTTTCCTTATTACCCACCATGGATATTTTAAAGAGAGATTAAAAATTAGGACTACCTGTACAATATGAATTTCAGAGTATCTTGGAGCTTTCCGTAAATATACTACTCTAAGGTCATCAAGTGATAGGTTTTGCTTTTGAGTTTGGTAAGATCATAATGAAAATGTCTATTATTTTGTTTTGTTACATCACCCAGATTCCTAAAATCTGACAATTAAAAGGTGATCCCCAGGGACTTTTGTTATCCATCATAATGCCTTCAGCAGAGATTTTATCTCATCTCAGATAAATACAGATATTATAAAGACCCTAAAAAAGCAGATCATACACTTGCTCAAATAAAGCAGTCCAATGTTCAGCATCTTTTGGGCAGAAAATACTTACATTTGGCCTATTTATACTAAAGTGTGAGATCTTATCTTTTTGTCCTTAATTTTAAAAGATCAGAAAATAGATGATAAACATCTGCTATAAGATAAATCTCTATGCTTCTAACTAATAAAAGAGTAAATACATCTATACCTTCTGTAAAGACTTCCTTTTGAAGTATAGTAACTTTAGCTTTCCATATGCAAAAAGAGGAAAAAATGGATATCTCTGGTAATGGACAGAAAGCTTTCCAAGGATATATGAGATTGAACCATGTAAAACTGACAATGTCTAACTACTTTTAACCTAAAAAGGACAATTTCCTATGTTTCAACCCGTACTTGGGTATAAGACATTTTACTTGGAAAATAATACTGAACATTTAAGAATGTGGTTTGGGTTTTTTCACTTCTTGTACCTCCTGAGCCAGGCTTAGTTTCCTGAAAAATACTGCACAAAGTGTATTGAGGGTGTGACCCCCAATGCAAACAGTGAAATCGTGGAATCTAGGCTCTGAAGCCAGACTGCCTGAGTTAAAGACCTGGCTCCCCCACTTTGTAACTCTGGGATTTTGAGCAGGCAACCCACACTATTTCACTTTCTCATGTGTGAAAATGAAGGTGATAACAATTCCTACCTTGCAGCATTGTTATAAGGATTGAATAAAAAAATTGCTGCAATGGATCCTCATTTTTCATGGGTTCCGTATTTGCAAATTTGCCTAATTGCCAAAGTTCATTTGTAACCTCTAAATCAATACTTGCAAGTGTGTTCATGGTAACTGAAGGACAGGTGCAGAACAGCATAAAATTTGAATCATCTGGGGCACATGGTCCCCGCTAAGAGGGAGCAAGCTGATGTTCTGCCTTCTCATTTCAGTTCATACCATAAACAAGTGCCATTTTTGTGGTCTATTTAGTGTCATGTTTTTCACATCTTTGTGCTTTTTGTTGATTTCTTTTTTTAAGACTTCTCTTTTTTAAAGATTTTATTTATTTATTTATTTATTTATTTATTTATTTATTTATTTATGAGAGAGAGAGCATGAGTGGGGGAGGGACAGAAGGAGAGAGAATCTCAAGCAGACTCCCCAAAGAGTTGGACATTCAACCAACTGAGCCACCCAGGTGCACCTTTTGTTGATGATTTCACCGTTTTAAATGGTCCCCAAGCGTAGTGCTAAGGGCTGTCTAGTGTTCCTGCTCAGGAGGAGGCCTCGGCTCCCAGGCTGCTTTCCCTGGGACCATGGTCCCCACACCTGAAATCAGCCCCTGCCCGCTCCCCCTGCCTCCCTCACTTCCCCTGATCGCAGGAAAGCAAGAATAAACGAGGCAAAGACCAGGCCAGAGAGGAGAGCCTGGGTCAGGGAGACAGAGGTCTCCCCGCTGGGGGAGTGGGCCACGGGAGCTGGAGACTGGTCCTTTCTGCAGGCCCAGCCCACCCTCCAGATGGGAGCCTCCGTCCTGTGTCAGGAACTCTGCACAAACCACCACCCCTTATTCCCACTTTGGGTGAATGAGGCTTGGTTCCCAGAGAGCTTCTTAGGAGAGGAGCATCATACAGGGATGTGGGAGCCCTTCCCTTGTGGCAGCACTTCCAGCATTTTGAAAAAAGATACTGTAGAACTTTTAAAATGTCCTGTTCCCTCCTCTAAGATCTCATGTAGCACTTGGTAGGAAGTATCAAATGTGTCCAATACTCTTAAGCATTCAGGTAGGAAATGACACTTGAAATTGAATTAGAAGTATCTTGGAAAGAGTGCAGAACCCCTAAGTTTGGAAAGATGGAGTAATGTTTAATCATTGGTCTTTTACTCTCTCTCATGAGCTTGTCTCAACCACTTCCCTGGACATGGTAGCAAATCTTGATACAAGTAGTAACATCATATCCTCCTTAAGGACTAAGCCCCCCCCCTCCCCGCCCCGCTTTGTGAAGGAACAAATCAGTAACCAGTGAGCAGGTCTGTGGCCAGAGTTACCCGAGTCCTTCACAGCAGAAGGGGTCTGGGTCAGAGGGGAGCAAGGTGGGCCTGAGCAGAGGGAACAGGACTGCTTGCGAAGGTGTGGGTGGAAAGCAGAGATTCCTGTAGTTGCTTAGAAGTTATAGAACTGAGCTGAGAAGAGACGATACAGGCCTCGGGAAAAACAGCCTAAGTTCTAATCATGCTTCCTGTTTTTCCAAAGAGACCTTAATTCTCCCTGTCGCATTTCCTGGTCCTGTTCCTGACATCCCCCCGGAAACAGAGTGAGCTGCTCTGACCACCACTGCCAGGAAGGTGACAGGAGGGAGGTGGCCGATTACAACAGAGCGCTAGCTCCATTCCCACACTTGCACTGAGGCCGCAGGGATCCTGCGCTGATCCAGAGGCACACCCGCCCCGAGGGACGGCAGACACGGAGGCCAGGATGTCCCAGGGTTTGAGGAGGCCGGCGGTCCCAGCACATACAAGGTGTGCGGGTGGTCAGCATCACCTCTGGCTGCTACGTCCAGGCTGGCCCCACCTGCAGCCACTCTCCGTGCACTGGCTGGGGAGGCCCTTTAATGTTTTTATTTATTTCTTAATTTTTTGGTGTGGAGGTCCTTTTTAATCTGTTCCACTCATTCTTCTGCTTAAAAGCTTTCCACTCCCCCCATGTTTTTAGAATAAAGACCACAGCGATAGTCGTAAAGGACAGAGTAAGTTAGCATAATACAGAGAACTGGTCAGTCTTCTTTCCTCAGAAACTCACATGATTAGCCAGACCATCCTGCTCAAAGTCTATGAAATCTGTGCCCCACCTAAAAGCCTTTCTCTACTCAGTTCTCGTTGCTTGAAATCTTACTTCCCCAAAATGCCTTGTCCCCCACCCAAGCTTCTTTTCTTGGCCAGTTCTCACTTGACCTGTGGGTCTCCTTGGAGAGCCTTCCTGGACCTCCCAAGACATGGCCAGGTGCCCCTCCCCGTGCCCTCCTAGCTGCTCTGTCCATCCCGCACAGACTCACCAATCACTCTGCTGATCCTGTCCCCAGTCAGCTGCCCCCCGAGACAACCTGGTTCGTGTCCTGGCCCCATCCCGGGGCCGAGAGCCCGGCGCTGGAAGGAAGCTCAGCATGAGTTCCTCTAATGAATAAATGAGTAACAATAACTAGAGCATGTTAAAGAATCTGAGGTATAAATTGCTTCCGTATGACATCTAGGGTTGACTATAGAGGAGAAAATAAATCCAGATGTTAATTAATGAACAGTTATTTCTTGCATATGTCCTGTGTGGCCATGCTACCTGGGTCGGCAGCGTATGTCCATGGATGAGTGACAGAAGTCCTGTCCCTACCCAGTGATGGAGCTGGCTGGGAGAGAAGAGGCTTTAAGAAGTCATTATAATGGGCAAACAGCCAAGCCATGGGATATTACTCAGCCCTAAAAAGAAACAAGCTATCAAGTCATGAAAAGACATGGAGGAACCTTAAATGCACATTACTAAGTGAAAGAAGCCAATCTGAAAAGGCTACATCCTGTATGATTCCAACCACATGACATTCTGGAGAAGGCAAAACTACAGAGACAGTGAAAAGATCGGTGTTTGCCAGGGGCTGGGGAGAGGGGTGAACAGGTAGAGCACAAGGGGCCTTTAGGGCAGTGAAACTGTTCTGTATGACACTGTCGTGGGGGACACATGTTGTCACATTTTTATCAAAACCCATAGAATGTACAACACAAGGAAGAAACCCTGGTGTAGAAGACGGACTTCAGTTAGTAACAATGTATCAGTTGGCTCATCAATTGTAACAAACACTAACGAGCCCTAATGCAAGATGTTTATAGTAGGGGAAACAGGGACCGGAGAGGCAATATATGGGAACTCTCTACTTTCTGCCCTTTTTCCAGGAAACCTAAAACTGCTCCAAAAATGTATTAATTTAAAAAATAATAATATACCACTGAGTTCGTTGTAGTTGTGAGCATGGCTCTGTAAGGACATGCAGGTTTCCACAAGAGCTGTGCCTGGGAGCTCTGCTGGTCTCCGCAAGCAGGAGAGGCCACTGAGACCTCAGGAATGAGTGGGCACAGACCGCGGAGAGGGACTCCAGGAGGAGGGCGATGCTCATGCGAGGCCTTGAGCTGGGAAGGAACTTAGTGTATTTGAAACAGGAAGAAAGTTGTGAGTGTACGTTGTTTGGCTGGTTTGAGCAGCACAAGAGGGAGGAGCACAAGCAGGGAGGAGCCTGCTTCTCCCTCTCCCTCTGCTCCTCCCACTCGTGCTCTCTCTCTCTCTGACAGATAAATAAAATCTTTAAAAAAAAAAAAAAAGAAGGAAAGCTCATTCACTCAGACAGTCACTCAGACTAAGCCCGATGCAGGACTCGATCCAGGGACTCCAGGATCATGACCTGAGCCGAAGGCAGTTGTTTAACCAACTGAGCCACCCAGGCGCCCTCAAGAGAGAAGTTTTTATACCTCGATTCCCCAGGAGAGAAACTGCCTCCCTAGGGGAGGTGGGAAGGAGCTGACTGGGGAAGGCTTGCAGACCATTGTCTTGGTCGGTTTGGGCCATCACAACAAATACCAGACTGCGCAGCTTACGGAAATTTCTGTCCCCCACAGCTCTGCAGGCTGGAAGTCCAAGACCAAGGCGCTAGCTGATTCCGTGTCTGGTGAGGGCCCAGTTCCTGGCTTGTGGACGGTCGACTTCTCCTGGTGTCCTCACATGCTGGACAGAAAGGAAGCTCTGGTGTCTCCCTCTTTTTATAAAGGCGTTAATTCCATCATGAGAGCACCACTCTCGTGGCCTAATCTATCCTAATCTCCCCCGGAGGCCCCCTCCAAATACTATCGCCTTGGGGATTAGGGTTTCGACATATGAAGTTTGGAGGGACGTAAACATTCAGTCCATAGCAAGCTTGTTAAGGATCTGGAATTGTCACCTCTGAAAGATGGGAAGCCATTGAATTTGTCACATCAAATGCGAATGGGACACATCAGATTTGCGGTTTTTAGAAAGCTCGATCACTCAGGACACCTGGGTGGCTCAGTCGGTTAAGCATCTGTCTTCGACTCAGGTCATGATCCCCGGGGTCCTGGGATCGAGCCCCAAGTCGGCCTCCCTGCTCAGTGGGGAGCCTGCTTCTCCCTCTCCTTCTGCTCCTCCCACTCATGCTCTCTCTCTCTCTCTCTCTGACAGATAAATAAAATCTTTAAAAAAAAAAAGAAAGAAAGAAAGCTCATTCACTCATGCTTGGAAAGTGGGTCTCAGAGGGCAGACGTGGATGTGCACCATCTCTTAGGGTTTGTAAGGTGGGCCAGAGGAGGGAGGGGCACCGTGCCTTAGACAGCGATGGCGTGGAAATGGGCAGAGGGAACAGTCACCAGACTGACGATGGGATCCGCAGGCCTTGATGGCTCGCAGAGAGGGTAGCAGTAGGGGGGCTCCCGGGGTGGGCACGGAGCGTGGTGCGCAGGTGGACTGGAGATGGAAATTTGGGGGGCATCTGGGTGGAGCCCTAGTGGTGCAGGAAACCCCCCAGGAAGCGTGTGGGCAGAAGAGACGTCTGCACAAAGGAGAGGAGCAGTGAGCAGAGGGCGGGGAAGCGGCGCAGTGTCTAAGATAAGCAAGGCGGCTGGACTCACGTGGGCCACCACAGCGCCTGCGTACTTCTGTAGCTCTCCCTTCAGGGGACTGATGAGGATTCGAATGGCTCGACTCAAGCAGGCATTTCCTCTGCCATGGGTGCTCATGGAACATCACCCCATTACCGAAGAAAAGATCCAGAATCTTTGCTGCGTGCGCATTAAGTATGTCCAGCGAAGCCCAATTCACCTTGACACTCAGGTTCACATTTGCTGAGCCATGTAAGTCACCAAATGGTGAGTGAGTGAAATATTTTCCCCAGGGACCTGCACCTTGTAGAAAATACTCTGCTTCTAAATTTTGCCCATATGTGTTATTATAAAAAAAAAGACACAAAGGTGACTTTTCATGGATATCGGGCATTGTATCTTTTCAAGAGAGAAGTTTTTGTTTTTGTTTTTTTTAAGATTTTATTTATTTATTCGAGAGAGAGAGAATGAGAGAGAGCACATGAGAGGGGGGTGGGTCAGAGGGAGAAGCAGGCTTCCCGCCGAGCAGGGAGCCCGATGCAGGACTCAATCCAGGGACTCCAGGATCATGACCTGAGCCGAAGGCAGTCGCTTAACCAACTGAGCCACCCAGGCGCCCTCAAGAGAGAAGTTTTTATACCTCGATTCCCCAGGAGAGAAACTGCCTTCCCCAGATCCTATCTCCTGAAAGGCAGCAGGGGGAACCTGGTACCCTAAGAACAGAACTCTCCTCTTCGCTGTATCTTTCCGACAACAGCTGGTGTCGTCGGCCGCAGTGTCCCTGCTGCGGTCACAGCTATGTTGAAGTGGAGCTCCAGTCACTGCGTTCATGTCCTTCCGAAACTCCTGAAAGTCAGGATTACTTTCCTGAAACTCCTTTGCTAGTGCATGAAGACAAGTCCTCCTTCCATGACTGACGCTTGGAATTAATAGGCCAGCAGTAAACAAGTTTTGGATGTTGATTGCTTAAAAGCGAAAGTAAAGTTAGCATTTTGATCATTTATTTCTCCTGATCTACTTGCTAATATCCCAGCACTCAGGTGGCTCATCCAAGGTTACATGTGAGAGGGGTCAGCCTAGTGACCGAGGACAGGTGAGCACCATTGTGCAGCTCACCGCAAGGCCAGTATTGGGAGCTAAGGCAAGGTCGGCAACAGCCACAACTCGGGGTGGGGCAGGGGAGAGGCCCGTGTGTGTGGCCAGAAAGGCTTAGCAACCTGCACTTTCTTGAGGCGGACTTGGCTGATGATCAGGACAGTTTGGCAATAGCGTTTCTCAACGTTGGGGGCTGTTTGTGTTTGAATCCTGACCTGAATAGCATGACCAATTCACTTCATGTTTTTCTCTGTTTTCTTCTCTATAAATTGGGAATCATAATAGAATTACATAATAGGGATGTTATAAGGATTAAATGAGATTATACAAGTGGGGTCTTAGAATGGCACCTGCTACATACCACGAGCTCCATCAATGAATGATGGATTTTGGCATTGTTTGTTTGGATAAACCATTACTTGTATTCCAGCTTGGTTGCTTATTGGGTATGATCTTGTGCAGATGGTTTTGTTTGTTTGTGTTTTAACTTCATGTGTCTCCCTAGGAAAAAGAAAACATTATTACAGCAGTTTTTTGTTGATTGCATCTTCTGGCAGTTCTATTCTCTGGATAAGAAAATGAACTGCAATTTTGTGCTGGGCATGGCGCCTACTTAAGATTCTTTCTCTTCCTCTCCCTCTGCCCGTTCTTTCTCTCTCTCTCTTTAAAAAACAAAACAAAACAAAATAGCCCCACATATTTAAAAGTTCACTTAGGGGCGCCTGGGTGGCTCAGTCATTAAGCATCTGCCTTCAGCTCAGGTCGTGATCTCAGGGTCCTGGGATCGAGCCCCGCATCGGGCTCCCTGCTCCACAGGAAGCCTGTTTCTCCCTCTCCCACTCCCCCTGCTTGTGTCCTCACTGTCTCTCTTTCTGTCAAATAAATAAAATTAAAAAAAAAAAGAGTCTCTTATGAAAAAGAAAATGAAAAAAAAAAAGTTCACTTACAGGGGGCACCTGGGTGGCTCAGTTGGTTGGGCATCTGCCTTCAGCTCAGGTTGTGATCTCAGGGTCCTGGAATCGAGCCCCATGTCGAGCTCCCTGCTCAGTGGGGAGCCTGCTTCTCCTTCTCCCTCTATTCCCTGCTCATGCTTGTGCGCTCTCTCTCTCTCTCAAATAAATAAATAAAATATTGTAAAAAATGAAAGTTCATTTAGAAATTATGCTGTCTTTCCTCTTCTGTTTTGTTTTTTTAAAGATTATATTTATTTATTTGACTGGGTGGGGGAGGGGAGAGCCCAAGTTGGGGGTGGGGAGAGGCAGAGGGTGAAGCATACCCCCCCGCTGAGCGGGGTGCCCAATGTGGGGCTCCATCCCAGGACCCCGGGATCATGACCTGAGCAGAAGGCAGATGCTTAACCGACTGAGCCACCCAGGGGCCCCTTCCGTTTTATTTTGTTTTGGTTTGATTTTTGTTTTTTGGCTGTCCTTTAGCTGGTTAAAGGTGCAGCAAATGACACCCAAATTAACAAACTCTTGGTGACCAGAACTCATCTGGGTGGGCTGGGTGGGAGATGGTGAGGACAGGCTCTCAGGCGTCCTCCCCGACAGGAAAAGCCTCCTGTGTTCACCAGCTGCCTCTCCCATGCGGATATACATTTATGGAGGCGGAAGTCAGCCAGGGGTAGACTTCTGTGTTGGCATCAGGGTCACTTGCAGAGGGGCTGGTTACAAACAAAACGTGCAGGTTTTGGACTACGATCCAATCCCAGTCTGTGTGTCTTCGCCCCTGCCCGACTTGGGCCCAGACGCCCCACCCGCCGTCTGCGCGCGCTTTGCCCTGGGTTTGCACGTGCGCCTTAGCAGATGAGGGGTATTCCAGTAAGGTGGATGTCAACAAATACTAGCTGGACGTGAAGCCCAGTGTATCACTCGTGACCTCTGCGTTCAAACCTTGTGAGGCCACAAGGTGGCGTAATTTTGCCACAAAATAGTCTCCGGTGGGGCGGCGGGGGTTGGTAATCTCTCCCTTTGGGGCCTTGCTGGCATTCTGGAGGCAGGTGTTTGCCTGTTTCCCGGTTCCCGTTCACGTGCTGCCTACTGCTCGGGAGTCCAAGGAAGTCCCTTCCTGCACGGCCCAGTGACCGTGTCCCCAAGAGACCTCAGCTGACCGAGGGGGGAGAAAGTGATCTCTGCCGGTAGGTGGATCGCACAGGGGATTTCATTTATCTTCCTCCCGCCCTCCCTTCCTTCCTTCTGAGGCGGGGTCGCCCAGCGCGACGGTCAGGACAGAATTCTCGAGACCTTTTACAGTGCAGCTCAGTAAGTTTATTTGAGTAGCGTGAGGACAGGACCCGTGGGCAGAAGGAGTTGCACTTTTGCTGTATGAAGCTGGTGGTTATATGCTTAGTGCTCAGCAGGAGGGGACGTGCAGGGATTATTGGATCATGAATGTCTTCAGATTTCTACTTTCACAAGATTTCTCTGGTGCCCGTCGTTCAGTTGGATATTAACTGTTGGTGAGATTTACAGGCAGTCATGAGACCCTTTAAGAATGTAGCAACCAGCGGGTATTTGATCCTTATAGGAACTCCGCAGGCTACAGGTCAGCCTTCTGGGCTATAGGTGAACATTTTCTGCTTCTATCCCTCATCTCTCCCCCTCTCTCCCTCCCTCTCTCTCTCTTCCTCTCTCCCTCCTTCCCTCTCCCCCCTCCTTCTCTCTCTCTTTCTTCCTCTCTCTCCCTCTCCCCCCTTCGCTCTCTCCCTCCCTCCCCCTTTCTCTCCCTCCTTCCCTCTCCCCCTCTCCCTCCCTCTCTCTCTTTGTTCCTCTCTCACTCTCTCTCCCTCTCTCCCTCTCTTTCTCTTCCTCTCTTCCTCCCTCCCTCCCTCTCTCTCTCTCCCTTCTTCCCTCTCCCCCCTCTCTCTCTCCATCCCTCCCTCCCTCCCTTCCTCCCATTTTCAGGAGCCTCCATCTCCTTTCTTACTTTTGGCCTTGACCTTTGCATTTCTGCCTATGGAGCAGCCCACAAGTGTCTCTGTAACAGGAAAAAGAGCAAAGGGCCGAGGGCCACCCCTGGGAAATGAGCTCTGTGTCCAGGGCTTTCTGGAAGGACTTCTGGGTCCCGGAGGTCCACAGGAGGACACGTGTGTGCCCTGACGGCTGTGCGTCCTCTGAGTTCTGCTTAGGAACACCAGCGGGGCGGCCAGTGCTTGCATTTTTCTCACGGAATGAGACAAGTGTCTCAGCTAGCGTGACTGTGGCAACGACCACATCCGAATTTGTGCTTCTAGGTGAACGGTCCAGGGTGACTGGGAATGAACCCACGGCAGTGCTCAGGGGTTAGGTGGTGGGTTCCGGTCTTAAAGAGCTGGATTCGGGCTCTCAACCCGAGCTGCGTGATTGGTCTGCCGTGCTAGTTCAGCTCTTTGCATTCAGGCTCTTCACGTGGGACGTGCTCGGCGCATCTCAAGGGCTCCGTATACATTAGTTAGTACAATGGCATCCTGTTTGTCGCAGCTCCTCTTTGTCCTGCAAGATGTCTTCTTTCAAAATAACTGTAGACTCACAAAATCGTTGCAGACGTAAGTAGAGTTTGCTTCTACCCTTCCCCTAATTTCCTAATGTTAACATCTTACAGAACCAGACCACTGGGATCGAAACCAGGAAGTCGGTGCTGATGCAATAGTATTACGCACCGATCGACAGACCTTACTCGGTTCCTCCATCTGTCCTGCCAACACGCTGCTTTCTGGGGCAGGATCCCTTCCGCCTCGCGTTCGGCCGCCGTGTCTCCAGCCTGCGGCAGCTCTACTACCTTTATTTTTCATAACCTTAACACTTTTTTTTTAATTTTTTTTTTTTAAAGATTTTATTTATTTGAGAGAGAGACACAGCGAGAGAGGGAACACAAGCAGGGGGAGTGGGAGAGGGAGAAGCAGACTCCCCGCTGAGCAGGGAGCCCGACACAGGGCTCGATCCCAGGACCCTGAGATCATGACTCGAGCCGAAGGCAGACGCTTAACCCACTGAGCCACCCAGGCGCCCCAACCTTAACACTTTTGAAGATTAGCGGTCAGTTATTTTGTACATGTCCCTGGCTCTGGGGTTAATCTGGTATTTCCTCATGGTTAGATTGAGGTTGTGAGAATTCTTTTTTTTTTTCTTTTTAGCTTTTAATTTATTTATCAGAGAGAGAGCGCGCACATGTGCGTGCAGGATCGGGGAGGGGAAGGACAGGCAGAGAGGGAGAAGCAGACTCCCCGCTGAGCAGCCCCCCCCCATGCAGGTCTGATCCCAGGCCCCCAGGATCATGACCCGAGCCGAGGGCAGATGCTTGACCTACTGAGCCCCCCAGGCGCCCTGAGGCTGTGAGAATTCTTAGTGCGTCCTGTCAGGAAGGGCGGGGTGTGTCCATGTTACTACAGGTACTCCCGACTTTGATCCCTTGGGCGGGGTGCTGGCCGCCAGATTCCTTCACTGTCGGATTGCTGTTTTCCACTGTCATCCAGTGTACCTGGGAGGAGATACGCTGACACTGCAACTGTCATTTCTCCTTACGCTTCCGCCCACTGAGTTCAGCACCAACAATGAAGCTGGCCTGCGCCCAGTATTCCCGTGGTGTTGGCCTAACGGGAATTTTCATCACCCGTTCAATATTTATCTCGTGGCATTCTATCCTAAGGCGGAGCTCGCCCCATCTTCCGCATGAACACATGTATATACATGTATGCATGTGTGTGTGTATTCATTTACTCATTCATTTAACTATTCAGTTGTAGGACTATGGACTTCTGGGTATTTATTTTACTCTGTGAGTTCGTAATTGCTATCATTATTTGTTTTGTTGCTTAAATTTGTCCCTGATTGGGAGCTCTGCAAGCTGGCTCTTGTGTTCTTTCAATATGCCCTCTTCATTTCTTGCGACTTCCTTAACTTCTGGCACGATGCAATGTGTTTCCCCCACCCCACCATTTCCCGGGGAACCCCGGTTCCTTTCATGGGAAATTGGTGTTTATGAACGGGAATCTGGCCTAGCCCTAGGTACGTGTGTCCGTCCTGCGATCCATCGCCTCCAGGCCACCTGAGCGGGTAGAGCCGGGGGGAGTTTTACATATACACACATCATGAGTTCAGTCTTAGACGCCCACTTTGCCTTCGTCTTTTTCTGAGAGCCAGAAATCTGGCTCTGGTCATCCACAGTGTATTTACGTATTTGCTGGGTCCTGGATGAAACGAACATAGTTTCAGAACTTCTTGCCCGCACTGTTGTGGAAAACACATTTCCTGATGAGAGTCTAACATTTGTGTGTAGGTTTCTTCATTGGAGCTTCCCATGTGCAGTCGATACACTGTTCTCCAGACTGATACAGGTTAGTTCTTCTCTACCCCACCCTGCTGTAGTTCTGTCTTCATTCCTAAGGCCGGTCGGGGCATTTCCTGCTGCTGCATTCCGTTTGGGATCCCCCAACAACCCGGCTCAGTCTAAGAATTTATTTTTGGCGGAATTGTTCCAAGAGAACTATACCCAAACACGCGCAGACACGTTTCCTGCATTCCCTCCCCCTCCTCCTGCCCCCCCACCCCCGCCCTCCCCTTGCAGGCAGGTAGCTCATTAACTCCTGGTTTGTGCTTCCTGTGCTGATTTTGCACAAAAGATCAGACACATGTACTTGCCTCACCCCTTCTTTCCTACATGAGGATGGCATGTATGCTTTTTTCACTTAATATATTCTGAAATCAGTCCATATCAGTTCTTAGATCTCTCTCTCTCTCTCTCTCTCTGTTACAAGGGCATAATGCTACATTGCGTTCCATAGTTTTCTCAATGACTACTTAGGTTCTTTCTGTAATTTTTCGATAAAAAACAATGTTGCAATAAGTAACCTAATGCACACACATACATAATTTTTTAATTGTTGGAATTATAAGTTGTGTACTGCCATGTCAAACTGCCCCCGAGTGTAATAGCTTCAAACGGCAAACATTTGTGGGGCCGGAGTCTGTGAGCAGCTTGGCTGGGTCATCAGCTCAGGGTCCGCCCTGCAAGGTTGTTCTTAGGCTGCCGTCAGGCCAGAGGGCAGGGCTGCCGTCTCAGCTGACAGCTGGGCTGACGGAGGACCCCTTGCAAGCTCCCATGCGGTGCTGTGGGCCGGAGGCCATCCCTCACAGGTTGTTAGGCCACCAGGTTGGACGGAAGCTGCCCCCACTCCCGGATCCTATAATGGACTTTCCATAGGTATTTGATCTCCCTGAATTCCACGTCTCTTGTAACAATCTCCCGGACTTGTTTCTTTTCTTATCCCAATTCTTCCTTCAAGAGCATTTCCTTTTTTTTTTTTTTTTTTAAAGATTATTTATTTATTTGACAGAGAGAGACACAGCGAGAGAGGGAACACAAGCAGGGGGAGTGGGAGAGGGAGAAGCAGGCTCCCCACAGAGCAGGGAGCCCGATGCAGGGCTTGATCCCAGGACCCTGGGATCATGGCCTGAGCCGAAGGCAGGCGCTTAACGACTGAGCCACCCCAGGCGTCCCTTCAAGAGCATTTCCAATGCATGGCAAACTTTTGGGGCTTTATATGAGGGAGAACATTTATATTACACTCACACTTGAATGACAATTTGAATACAATTTTAACATTCAGAGTTATTTTCTTTTACTACATTAAAAACATTACACCATTAACCCTGCATACCATTTTGCTATTAAGAAGTCTTTTATCTGTCTTTTATTCCTTGGTAGGTAGGTGAAGAAATAATTTGTCGTTCAGCCAGGAGACTTTTGAGAGTGAAGGGCACACTACAAATGATTAAGCTTGGACAGTAGGTGTAAACCAGCAAGGTCATAGCTGAACTAAGTCACATGGTTTATCTATTTATAGGTTGTTTGGTCAACCTATTTATAGGTGATTTGTTCTTTTGCTCTGGAATCTTTTAGAATTTTCTTTCTGCATGTGATATTCTTGGGGTTTGCTGTGGTGCTCCTACACGTGGTTTTCCTGCGTCCCTGCTTGGCCTTCTGTGAATTCCTTATGCCTGAACCACTGCTCTCCCTCCCACCTTCTCTCCCCCCGCACCGCCCCCATCTATGTTCCCTCTACTGATTTCTCATCAGGAACTGTGGACACGAGGACTTAGAAGTCCTGTTCCTGTGTGAGGCTCGGTTGGAGTCCTTAACTGCCAACAGAATGTACTCTGACCAGCGTAAGCAGACGAGGAATTTACTGCAGGCTACGAGGTCACGGCAGAATGGGAAGATCTCCGAGACGCTGCTTTGAGGACCAGCCCCCAGCCCCCAGCGTGGCCAGGGCGGAGCAGCAAGCTGCCCGCACCGCACCGCACCCCCGGCTCACCGCCTGGGCTCCCACTGCCACAGGCACACGGTTCTCCGCGGCGGGTGCCGCCCGGCCCCCAGGTGGCTGTTCTGCCAGAGCCTGCCTCCTGGGACGCTTCCACCGGGAAGCCTGACCGGCCCGGGGGTGGCCGGGAGCCAGAGCTGATCAACGGGGAGCCTGATACCCCTGAAACCAAGACTGCACTAGATGCTAACTCGCTCGAATTTAAATTAAAAAAGAAAAACAAATGGAGTTTGGGAACTTCCTAAAATCATAAAGGCTGTTTAAATCCTGTGGGCTGGGTTTAGGACACGCCTTCCCTCCCCGCGGATGCCCCGGGGAGCCTGCAGTCTCCGCAGTCTTCCGAACTGCCTGTTGGCCGAGTGACCCAGGTCTACCCACGATGTCACCTCTAACCTGAGACAGCTGACACCAACACGGAAAACCGGACACTTCCTTTGAGGGCTTGCCTGACTCTCTTTCTAGAAGAAAAGGGAGACTTTTAAGTTGTAAATGAAATTTGCCGAGTTCTCCCTCATGTGTCCAGAATTTTTCAGGCTATTTTACAAACACTGTTAAGCTCGTCTATTCAACGGAGACGTTAGCTCGTTGGTCCAGAGGGCTTTCGGAGCATCGGTCTAGAAAAAGTATACTTACTACTGAGATACCTTCCCCGCCCCTCAGCTGGCTCACCTACTCCAAGTGTTTTTAAAGACTTGTAGCAACTTCTAAACACTACAACAAATTATGAAGTTGTAATTCTTCATGAGAAAGGCTTTTAGGGGCGCCTGACTGCCTTAGTCGGGGGAGCGTGTGACTCTTGATCTCGGGGTTCGAGCCCCACGTTGGGTGTAGAGATTACTCTAAAAAATAAGAACTTTTTTTTAAAAAAGGCTTTTAGAAGGAAGTGGAGTGGGTTGAATTTAAATGTGGTAAAACTTGAAGATCTGCTGAGCACTCTATTACTGTGCGTGAGGTAGTCCACTTTCTAGGTTAAATGCAAAGCGCAGTAGACTCGTGGCCGGGAAGGGGCCCGGGCATGCCCAGGGCGTGCTCTCGCAGCCTGCTCTAATGTGTTCTGCCCTGTGTTCCTATTTCTCTCTCTTGGCCAGAAGCAGAGATATTGCGGTGAAGCTCACTGCTGCCCACACGAGCCTTCCAGCCGCCCCGTGCTCACCCCTGCCTGACTTACAGCTCAGTCGGGCCCAAAGTACTGTTGCTGAGCCAAACGAAGCACATTTTGTCTTGGGTTCCTTCGTTTTTCTTTTCTTTTCTTTTTATTAACATATACTGTATTATTTCTTTCAGGGTACAGGTCTGTGATTCGACAGTCTTACACAATTCACACGCTCACCGTAGCACACACCCTCCCCAGTGTCCATCCCCCAGCCGCCCCGTCCCTCCCACCCCCCTCCCTATCGTTTGTATTTTTAAACAATTAGAGTCACTAAAAGGTGGCAAGTACATAACTATGGTCACTATACTCGAAGGGTATTTAATTGTGCTAGAAAAGATATAAATAAAGCATTTTGACTTCCAAGTAAAGGGAAAATTTCAGACAAAACCCTAGAGCTTGCTTTTCCCTAAGTCGCCTTTGCTTCCCTGTGGGATCTGAAGAAACCCTGAAGGCACATCTCCCTGGAATCTCCCAGAGGAAAGTTAAGCAGGGACTCACACAATCAGGAGCATGTTCACGGAGAGAATTGTTTGAATTTACACAGGGTAAGCCTTGGTGTGGAAATTCACAGCATGGTCTGTGGGAACTTTGGGGTCCCGTTTTTACTTACAGAGAAAAGTCAGAAAGGGCACAAGAGAACTTTCACATCAGGACAAGATTAAAAAGTCAAACTGGGGGGGGGTGACGGTACTAGAAATAAAATAGTAAAAGGCAGAATTGACTTGTTTAGCCAGAACTCATCAGTTCTGGCCTGAAGCACTCACAGAGATTGCTCAGATGGGCCAGTCACCTCGAAACGCACGGGCTCACCCAGCCCCGATTTCCTGCACTAGGAAGACTGGCCCAGAGCTCCTGCGTCCTCCGTGTCCTCCTGGGAACAATCGGCTGCCAGAAGGCACACACCTTCGCCTGAGAACAAACGTGCACAATCGTGGGGAACGCCACACTGAGTATGTGCCCGGGCAACACAGAGTGAGGGATTATTTTATGTGAATTTACAACTACTACCTGGAACTTACATACTTAGGACATGCACTCTGAGGACAAACTGTACGGAAAATTTTGAGCTTTTATTTCATAGTTTCATCATTTATGGTAATAAAGGTGCGATTGTGAAACCATTTTTGTCTAGTTGGGTAATGAAGTGTCCGAGTTGTTAGAAATGGTGCTGTTCAGTACAAAAGATTCAACTGTGAAAATGAAAGAAATACCGTACTATATACAACAGGAGAAATATCAGTACGGACTTACGATGTTTTAGAAAGCTCTGTTTTAGTGCTGGGCGCCGACATGGCCACAAGGGACTGTCCTGCCGGCAGCGAGAGCCTGCAGGAGCCCCGAGGGTGGGTGCGCCCCGGGAAGGACGTGTCTCCATGTGGAGGATAGGAGGCACCATGCGCCAGATCATGTCTGCTGTCAGAGATCGGTGGGATCCTATCTGAAGATACCTTTAAAGGGGTTACTAGTGGCCAAAGGAATGACATTCGAGCCAAAAAGAATAACTGGTGAGGGGAATCAAAAAGTGCGAGCTTCCAGTTATAAAATAAGCAAGCCGTGGGATGTGATGGACAGCATGGTGGCTGTAGTTAATAACAGTGTATTGTATTTGAAAGTTGCTAAGAGGGGCCCCTGGGTGGCTCAGTCGTTAAGCGTCTGCCTTCGGCTCAGGTCATGGTCCCAGGGTCCTGGGATCGAGCCCCGCATCGGGCTCCCTGCTCCACGGGAGGCCTGCTTCTCCCTCTCCCCCTCCCCCTGCTTGTGTTCTCTCTCTCGCTCTCTCTCTCTCTGTCAAATAATAAATAAAATCTTTAAAAAAAAGTTGTTAAGAGAGTAGATCTTTTTCTTTAAAGATTTTATTTATTTGAGAGAGAGAGAGAGCATGAGTGGAGGGGAGGGACAGAGGGAGAAGCAGGCTCCCCTCTGAGCAGGGAGCCCGATGCGGGGCTTGATCCCAGGACCCTGGGATCATGACCTGGGCCGAAGGCAGACGCTTAACTGACTGAGCCACTCAGGTGCCCCAAGAGACTAGATCTTAAAATCCTTATCACAAGAAAAAACTGTAACTGTGGCGACGGATGTTAACAGACTCGCGGTGATCACTTTGCACACATATGAACGTCAAATCAGTATGTCGTACACCTGAAACTCATGTCAATTACACCTCAATAAAAAATGGTAAAATTTACCACTTACCTCAGACTTAACCCAAATTAAATCCTTCACAAATCCTACTACTTAGCCTTTTGACATCTGCATGTTCACATTGGGTCATAAGATCCAGGATCCTGAGAAAACCCCATTTTCTGCATGAACTCCTGGTCCCCAGACTCTGCTCACTTTTTTTCTTCTGTAAACTCTGATTAAATTTATAGTTATTAGTCACAAACTTATAATCGTTAAGTTAATTGCAACTTTATTGGGTAGACTTCACTCTCCAATATTGAACTTCCCATTCTGCTGGAGGCGGGTAGCTGTTTCAGACATTTTTCTTTTATTAATACTCTCCCGATATCTAAAACAATGCAGAATGCATGACAAGATTGTTTTCCTTTATTTTTTAAAAATAATTAATTATTTATTTGAGAGAGAGAGAGAGCACGAATAGGAAAGGCAAAGGCAGAGGGAAAGAGAGCATCTCAAGCAGACTCCTCGCTGAGTGCAGAGCCCGGCAGGAGGCTTAATCCCACAACCCCAAGATCCCGACCTGAGCTGAAACCAAAAGTCAGACGCCCAACCAGCTGAGCCACCCAAGAGCCCCAGGTTGTTTTCCTTTCAAGATTAAGTTCATTCCAGTTGTAAAAGTCACCTTAAACACAGGACCCAAACCAATGTTATTTCAGTGAACACCTTTCTAGTCCTGTCTCCTTCACTATGTATCTGTTTCTTTTTTGACTTAAACAGGATGAAGTCTTTATCCAATAATGTTTATTGAATGAATTACATTAATTATTCCAGTTTTGGCAAATGTGTTTTACTTACACAGTTTTTCATGCCACCAGCCAATGTGGTTAAACGTATTTTCTCTAAGGGGCACCTGGCTGACTCAGTTGGTGAGGCGTGTGACTCTTGATCTCAGGGTCGTGAGTTCAAGCCCCACATTGGACATAAAGCTCACTTTAAAAACAATTTAAAAAATATAATCAAGGGGCACCTGGGTGGCTCAGTCGGTTAAGCATCTGCCTTCGGCTCAGGTCATGATCCCAGGTCCCTGCTTGGTGGGGGGGTCTGTTTCTCCTTCTGCCACTCCCCCTGCTTGTGCTCTCTCTGTCAAATAAATAAATAAAATCTTAAAATATATATATATATATAATTAAAAAAATTCTGTAGCTAGGGCTGGGGAGAGGGAAGAATGAGCTATGAAAAAAAAACAAATACAAAAACACAAAAAGCAGAATAACCCAAGTTGATAAAACTGCATTAAATCTTTGAAAATTCATGAGTCTATATTTATGCTCAAAAAAGAAAAAGCCAGAAAAGAAAAAACAACCCACAGTAATCTCTTACACGTGAAACAGCTTTTGAAGCAATCCCTTGCTTGTACAGTTGGGTGGAAGAGAACCGAGCAGGTGTGTCCCGCCTTCCCCGTGGGGCTGCGTCTGTGTGACGTGAGCAGCCCTGATGAGTGAGGGGGGACCTACCACCTTCTAGCGGGGCGGGGGGCTGGGAAACAGACAGAAGACCGCCCCCCCAACGGCTAGTTCAGGCGGGAAGGGCCCATCGGGGCTGCAGAGTGGCCACATCTGCCGCAGACAGACGAGCTTCCAGTTAGGAAAGCAGTTAGGGCCGGGTTCACGGGGAGCGTCCTGGGCCTGCCGGCCAACGCACACGGCTTGCTACGCCTGGAGGTGAAGCAGATTTGCGCTCTCGTAATAAAGCTTTTGTAAGACAGCCGCCCGTAGCTCATCCTTATGCAATTCTTCGGTGGCTCCTGTTACACCCACCAAAACCAACCCCGAGCCCCGGGAGTCCGGTGGGCTGGCTGGGCTGAGGTCAGTTCTCGGCAGCTGCTGATGGGGGGACGAGGACGGCGCTTTGCACACAGACCCCGGCCGTCTGCGCTCCTCACCGGGGCTGGGCTTTAGATCACGTGGTCCCGTGGTCTCCAGGCTTGCTTCCCCTCCAGACCTGCAAAGGGAGCTCATCTTTGAGGCCAGCAAGTGACTTCTAAGTAATGTGACCTCACGTGGACCTGTGGGGACCTCAGATGTAAGGACTCGGCTTCCTCCCTCACTAGTCTGTAAACGCCCATACAGAAGGATCCAGAAAACCCCTGCGGAGCCAAGCTGCGGGTGTAAAAGGTCCAGGGGTGACAGCGCAGCCTGAGGCGGGCGGGCAGGACCAGGACCCCCCCCCCGCCCCCCCCCGCCAGGCGCCTGGGCCGGTGCTGCTGAGCCAGGCCGAGGGGGGAGGGGGATTAGGAAACAAAAGGCGGTTATTCTCTGGTTTCCTCACACCGGCCACAGGCGCCAAGTGCAGGGACACAACGTGCAGGAAGTACTGGGCGACGGTCACCTCCTCCGCCCCACGAGGCTGACACAAGAAAGGAGACGCTGTGTAGCCAAAGCCACACGTTAGCCCCGCCGGCTCGTGCCAGCCTCACCTTGGAAGCTCGACAGCGCCGCTGTGTCCGCACCACCTTTATTACTGGAAAGGAAGACGACTCTGAGCCCTTGTGCATCATCTCTGGGGAGAACGTCACCGCGGTAACGAAGCATCTGGAATACGTCCTACTGGGCGTCTTAAGGTAAATCCATTTTGCCTCAACCCGATCCCGTCTTTGTTTCAGCGCTGGGGCTGGGGCTCCTGAGGGCCGGCTCCGTCCCGCTCCTGCGGTCCCGCCCCGCGCGGCTTGTGGCCCGCACACCGCGCACCTGCTGAGGACGCGCCCCGGGCCCGGAGCGATGACCACCACCGGGCACACCGCCCTGAGCGCAGGGCAGACACCACCTTTCGTGAGCACACACCGCAGACGTCCCCGGGGGACCAAGCCCTGCCGGGTGCCGGGATAAAGCAGGAGAGCGGGAGCTGGCCCAGGCCTCGGGGTCCCTGGAGCGAGCACGGCGCCCGCGTCCCGGCGGCAGGAGGGGCGCACAGCCAGCCCGCAGGCTCCTCTCCGCAAGGCTACTACCCGGCCTGAAGCCCCGTTGTTACAAGTGTCCGTTTTGCTAATGAGCCACATTGGCAACTGTAAAGCAACCAAGAGCAGTTAAAATGAAAACACCAAGGAAGCCTGCTCCGGACACTCACTCGGGCGTCGATGCTGGGTGAGATCGGGCCCGGCCCGGCAGCGGAGCGCTTCCCACCTGCTCACGCTCGTCTCCCTCCCACCTTCGCACCCCTGCTCGCTGCCTCTCCGCGCACCCGTTCCCCCACCTTCGTCCCTGCGAGCACTGGGCTCCGGGCCGAGAAGGCGGACGCTTGGCAACTTCGGGCGCTCTGAGGGAGCCAGGGACAAGAGCGGGGTCCGGTGTGGGCCCCTCGCTCCCTTCCACGGGCACGGGGCCCTCGTTCCTTGGGTGACTTCTGCATCTGCACGTACTTTCCTCCCGAGGGCTCGTCTGGGTCCCTCCGCAGGTTTCCAGCTCGCGTCAGAAGCACCTGTTGGAGAGCAGTGACCTCGCTGGCCTCCCCGAGCTGTAGGGACAAGGTCCCCCGAAGCAGCCCGCAGACTCCATGTCACGCGGCCTTTCCTGCTCGACGTCGGCACCGCGGTCCCCGGGGCTCCTGGGGCTTCGGCGAGGTGGGGAGAGGCCCTTGCTGTCACCGGCACACAAGCCGGGCAGGCGGGAGTCCTTCCAAGGGACAGCAGAGGAAGGCCCCAAACCACAAGCGCCGGCTGGGAGAGCGGACGAGAGCAAGGGCCGGGAAGGCTTCGCTGGTCCCTCCGGCGCCCTGCAGTCTGGGCTACTCGCAGCCGAGCAGGCGGCGTCGTGGGAACCTCACGAAGCCAGTCCAGCCTCTCAGCCACCCCACGCCGGGTCAGCTGCGGGGCCCTGAGCAGGCGGGGTCCCGGCGCGGCCGGCGGCCCGTGTGGCGCCCCCTCCCGCACAAGCGAGCAGCAGGCCAGTCCCGCCTGCCCCCCGGCCCGACGGCAGCTCGCGCGCCAGAGCACAGAGGGGACGCTTCGTGACGGCCTCCACCTGCAGAGAGAAAGCGGCAGCAGAGATCCGACGCAGAGGGCGCCCAGGCCGCCCGCGCCCGCCGCTGCCACAGGGGACAGAAGGCCGGCCGAGCGGCCCCGGCGAAGCTTTTGCAGCCCTGCCTTCACCGCACAACCGGAGCGGACAGGCGAGGGCGGTGGTCGCCGTGGGCCCCCTCCCGCCGGGCGCCCGCGGACCCAGCAGCAGCCCGCCACCCTCCAGCCGCGGGGACGCCTTCCCAGGAGCTCCACTCTTACCCACAACGGTCTTTTCAGGCATATTCTAGCACAGCAAGATACTTAATCATACTCGTTTGACAAATATTTAAGTCATTTATTGCCATTAAGTTACAGCACTTGAATATACACGCCGCGTGGAAGCACAGACCCGTTCCCTACGGCTGGCGAGGACAGCGCGTGTGGCCAGCCCGCGGTGGGCTCCTGGTCGGTAAAGAGTGAAGGACTCTGAGTGCTTTAGTGCTAAGAAGTACAAATTTTCTCTCTTCGGTTTTTCATTAAGTAAATTCTACCAAGTAATATACATATTACTGCAGATAAAACCATCATTGGGAGTTATTAAATTGATTGCATATTTTGAGCTACTCTTTATGAAGAGAAGTAAAACATCCGGTATGTGTAAGGCAGCAGAGAGTTGGTTTAGGGACTCTCAGCTATTTCTAGAAAAATTGGTTAGTAAAAATAGCATTCAGCTTATTTTCCTTAGCAAGACTATTCTGAGGAGCGCTGGGCGACACTGTCCCTCCGCAGACCTGCTTTCTCGAGTTCCATTGTTACGCTGATGCCTTTTTACTCATCCTGGAGACAAACACACAAAAAATTCAATGAGAAACAAATTTCACTGCCCACCCCAAAGGCCTTGGGTGGCGTTCAGAGACCCCTTTACATTTATTTCAACTTATCATTTTATAAAAATGTTAATTTGCATTGCATTCACTGGCCAATCAGGGTTTTAAATTCAGCAGCATATTTCTTCTTTCCCAACAGCACATTTTTGCTCCGAATCCAGCTTCCCCAACGGGTAACACCTGTCTCCGTACACACATTCACACCCAGCCCCCCCAAGGCCTCGAGATTTGAGTTTCTCTCTCCCCAGTTCCCAAGACAGAAGCGATTAAATCGGATCTGCTTACTCGTGCTTGAGAAGGCGTCCTCCCTGGATGAGCTGGGCTACTTCGTTCGTGGCGTGGCAAGCAAACAGAAGCCAGTTTCGAGGCTGAACCTTGTAGGCAAATCTCATGAACGTCAAGGAGTAACAACAGAGAGCTGCCACAAACAGCAAAGCAAAGACTCACAATCCAGCAGACCTGGAGCCGGTGTGATCACACATCGGTGGCCCAATCACCTTCATCAGAAAAAGAGCTCTTCTGCTAAAACTTTCCATACGATAAAAGTTGTTGCTTAAACGCTCCCAAGAATGGGAAGCTCATCCTGTATTTTCTCTACTGTGAGGTATTCTACTTAGTAAACGTTTCAGGCACACGTTTGTTTGCTAGAGTGGGCCGTTTGCTCTAGCTGCTTTTTCTGTCCCCTTAGAACTGTTCCCAACCCACTGTCTCAAAGAATGGCCACTTAATCCCCATGAGACTTTTATGGTCAAATATCAGGATTCCAAATAAATTTAAAGGCACTTCTTCCAAATAAAGTGCAAGAGGACACATTCTTCAGTTGTGTGTACTAGATCTAAAGGCACACAGGACCTTAACACTTCCTGGATAAATATTTGCAAGCAACACCGTTTTCTTCCTCCGCATGCACAAGCAACACCCTTCCGTGCCATCATATTCTGTATGTTATTTTCCAACAGTGACTGTAGTATCTGGAGCTACAAACCTGAAATGTAAACAGGAGCCTAAAGTCCTCCCAATTATTCAAATCTGTGTCCTTACCAAATGTCATCCGCCCACTGATAATCTCTGGAGACTTTTTCATGTCATTGATGGCAGCAATGGGAAGACCCCAGTTGGCTACAGGGCCCCAGAAATGCTACAAAATGAGAGGAGGGGAGAGGAGAGGAGAAGGGTAAGGCGGGGTGTGAACACTGCAATTTCTTCCTTTAAACTATAATGGGAATGTTCGAAATCATTCTTCATGTTTACATCGTGCGGGTTTACTGGTTAACGGATGGCCACTTAACGTCTGGGCACGGACTATTCAAGGGCTTGCCTGGACATTGGAGGCTCTTCCAGGGTGAGCCCCGAGTCAGAAAGGACTTGGCCCTTCACCAAGGTCCGCACCAACTTCCAGCTTACCGGTAGGTAATCTCCGTCCCACTGAGAGAACTTTAAATCAGATTAACTTCTTACCCAATTCCCGCCGGCTGCAACTTAAACCTCCTTACAACTGTTCTCGATAATGTAATGTTTAAACTATCAAAATCTCTTTTTCAAATTTTCATTAAGGTATTTGTCAATCTCTCTTACAATGCCGATCCCAGATTGGAGATTGTTTCTGAGGAAGGCAACTTAAAAGGGGAGAACCGGCTTTTCAGCTCCTATGAGCTGTATTTGGATAAGAGAGCCTGGAAATCACTCAGAACCCCAGAGATACTAAGAAATTAAGACTGGAAGATACTTTTGAAGTCCTAGCAGCAACCTACGCCTGGAAAGGGCTCAACAGCTCTTCAGGCTGTGACGGGAGCCGTCCCAGGACAGCAAAACGACGTCCATGTTTAACAGCAACAACATCCAATCGACTGAAGTTCTGAGGCTGAACTAAGTTCAGTGGCTTCTCCCATTAAATTGAAAATTCTTTTATTAATGTACAATTTGCAATACTTTAAAGTATGAGAGAAACCACACATTGTTGGCTAAACACCCTTTTCAGTTATCAGACTATTATCAGTGATCCACTTCTGCCGTCAGAGCATTTAAGATAAGCTCAGACTGCTGAATGCATTTCTAACATTGACCAGGAGTCATTAAAATCCGGAATTCCGTAAGAAGTAGGAAACCAGGGAAATACAAGAAAAGTAAATGAGAATTATGTCTGGCATGATAGGAGAATATTTCGAAACGCTTACATAACATGCTTCAATGTAAGCAGGAGGCCCAGGCCACCAGGAGCTGTAAAGCGCCAGAGCCCCCACAGGGCCAGCAAGCTAAGCATGGAAGCGTCTACAGCACAGTTACGACCCCCGAAAATCAGACGCAGCTGGTGTAAAGGATCTGAGGTTCTGGGGTGGCTAATGAGTCCTCTTGTCTTCGGACTGGATATTGTCTGAGGAAGACCCACACTTTTGGAACTGTTATTTCTTACACCTGGACGCGGGGTGGCCATTTCCCCTCCCTCTCCCCCCCGGAGCTCTGGAGAGGTCTGGAGAGGGAGGGGGCCTCGCCTTCCCTTACCAGCTGCCTTCTGTCCCCACCTGTCCTTTTCCTGGGAGGCCCTTGCTTTCTCCGCTCCCTGTCATGCCAGTGTCTCCCTTTCCTCCCCTACTGACCTGACCTTTCTCCACTTTGGTCTAGTTTCAACTTTTTCTAGTTCATCTCTTTCCATAGATAGCTCTGCTCTGCGCGTTGGTCCCAATGTCTACCTTCTCACGCATAGAGCTGGGGCTGGAACAGAGCCTGGAGAGTTCTCCACCACCAGGCACAAAGGGGTCTCCACCCACAGCCAGGGCCAAGGAGCAGGACCATGGCGTAGATCTGACACCTCAAGTAGCCCTGGGGGGCTTGCGCTCAAAGGGTGGCGTCACAGGTTCTAGTGTGAGGACTGTTACACATGAACAGTTCTGCAAGTTAGGGGCGGTATACACACTTGTGATGATGAACATTGAGCTACACTTCAGACAGGTTTCTTAAAAAGAACATGAAAGGTAAAAATGATCTCAACACTAGTTTACTACAAGATCCAACCTTAGAAAGTTAAGAATGCATCCTTTCTATCTAGTGCAAGCTTCTAGTTCCCACTTCCCTGTTTGGAAATACGTGTTTGGTCCAGCTCAGCAGTCGATGCACTGGTCCTGCCAGGAGTGAGCGCCCCGAGTGGATGAGGACCACCAAGGGGCCACTGGGAGAGCCACCAGGCATGGCGGCTGCATCTGCATCTGCTAGCTCAAGCAAAGGAAGCCAGGTCTGCTGTCCGTAAGTCTGGCAATGCACAAAGCCTGCAAGAGCCTGAAATAAAGTAGAACAGTGTTCTTACCGTACTATTTTGTGAAGAGTCCCCAAGGTTCAGACAGGAGAGATGTGGGAGGGGAAAAAAAAAAAAAGATCAGATGCTTTGGAAGATTTCGGTTCTTAGGTTACTTCAACCTCACACGAGTGTTCAAGTTTCAGCAGCAGAACGACCAGCTGAGCAGGACGCATTCCCAACAACTTTGACCCAGCGAAATTAAACCTCAATTTTATGAAAATAAACATAACCTTAGAGTGAAGCTGTCCAATAGAAATATAATGCAGGTCACCACTAGGAGCCACATATGTAATTTTAAAATTTCTAGAAGCCACATTAGACGTAAAAAGAAACTACAGAATTTTATTGTTTATTCTAACATATCAAAAATATTTTAATGAATATGTACTCAACCAAAACTTAGCAATGAGATATTTTACATTCTTTCTTTGTACTAAGTGTCTGAGATCTGGTGTGTGTTGACATTCATGGCGTGTCACTTGGACAGGCCACGGGGACGATGCTCTGCTGCCTTCTGCGGCCCAGGCTTGCACACAGCATTTCTCTGGAAATGACGAGAAGAGAACGGAGTGCTGCAGAACTCTAGCAACAGTGAGCTCGCCATTTTTACTAACAGGTTATCACCAGAACGAAAGCCCTAAAAATAGTCATGTAATTATACATTTCGTTCACTTCAAAACTCTGGAACCTCAAACAGTGCCTGGCATTTACAAGCATTCAGAAAGTCTTTGCTGAATGAATGAGTAGCAAAAACTTTCAACACTGTGTTTTTCTGAATGTTAAACTTGGTACCGTTTAAAAATACATCAAAAGTTTTATAATGAATTACTTCTATTTCTGAAATGGCAATTCTTTTTGCAGGATACAGGTTAATTGTTTTGTACAGCAAAATCTTAAAAGTTTATATACTGAAAGAGTTAATGAAGTAAAATGATAAAATCCCTTATAAACACACACCCAAATGGCTCTTCTCACCATTTTGACTTGGAGGTTGAGAAGGTTCTAATTTCCAGCATGAAAACATTTGTTGACAGTGCTAATAATATTCTTCAAATAGGTTCTATTATGAAATACAAGAAGCCTAGAAAGAGCCTTTCAAAGTTAAGTGAATTGTTAGAACGAATTATGTTTCAACTGTGGTAACAGATTGTGTTACCCAAGACTATGTCACAGGAAGTCCAAACTGGGCAGGGTGCTTTGTGGCAGGAGGGGTGGACCGCCTTACTGGATCAGACAGTGTAACCTAGCAGACTGTGGGCTACACTCAGCTGCAGTGTCACCACTCTTTGTTGTTGCTAGTTTCAGAGGTAGGATTTAGTGATTCATCAGTTGCATAAAACACCCAGTGCTCATCACATCTCGTGCCCTCCTTCATGTCCATCACCCAGTTATCCCATCCCCCTACCACCTCCCCTCCGGCAACCCTCAGTTTGTTCCCTAGAGTTATGAGTCTCTTATGGTTTGTCTCCCTCTCTATTTTCATCTTTTATTATTTTTCCCTCCCTTTCCCTGTGTTCATCTGTTTTGTTTCTTAAATTCCACGAGTGAAATCATATGGTGTTTGTCTTTCTCTGACTTATTTCGCTTAGCGTAATACCCTCTAGTTCCATCCACAGTGTTGCAAATGGCGAGATTTCATTCTTTTTGATGGCTGAGTAATATTCCATTGTGTGTGTGTATGTGTGTGTATATATATATATATATATACACACACCACCTCTTCTTTACCCATTCATCTGTCGATGGACATCATCTGGGCTCTTCCTGTATTTTGGCTATTGTGGACATTGCTGCTATAAACATCGGGGTGCAGGTGCCCCTTCAGATCACTATGTTTGTATCATTTGGATAAATACCTAGTAGTACAATTGCTGGATCGTATGGTAGCTCTACTTTCAACTTTTTGAGGAACGTCCATACTGTTTTCCACAATGGCTGCACCAGCCTGCATTCCCACCAACAGTGTAGGAGGGTTCCCCTTTCTCCGCATCCCCGCCAACATCTGTTGTTTCCTGACTTGTCCATTTTAGCCATTCTGACTGGTGTGAGGTGATATCTCATTGTGGTTTTGATTTATATTTTCCTGATACTGCTGTTGAGCACTTTTTCATGTGTCTATTGGCCATTTGTATGTCTTCTTTGGAAAAATGTCTGTTCATGTCTTCTGCCCATTTCTTGACTGGATATTTTGGTTTTTGCAGTGTCATTATTCTTAAAGCATCTTTGTTCAGGATCTGAACAAAGAACCATATTTAATTAGCCATAAACTACCAGTGGCACATTTTTTCCCACAAAAATATTTTAAAAGATATAGTTTTTAAAACCTAAAATGTCAACTTGGAGATAATTTAGTTTTCGATTCAGAACTCTTCCTGAACTGCACCCTACCCAGCAAAGTTATCATTCACAATTGAAGGAGGGAGAAAGAATTTTCCAGACAAGCAAAAGCTAAAGAAGTTCATCACCATTAAATTAGCCTTAAAAGAAATGGGGTTAATTAGCAACAAGAACACATATGAAAGAATAAATCTCACTGGAAAAATAAATATATAGCAAAGGTAAGTGGATTAATTACTTATAAAGCTAGTATGAAGGTTAAAAGACAAAAGTAGTAAAAATAACAATGATTACAATAATTAGTTAAGGGACAGACAAGAAAAAATATGTAAAATATTGCAAAAACATAAAATAAGGGGGTTATGTTGAGCTTTAGAATGAGATCAAACTTACAGTTGTTATCAACTGAAAACTGACTGTTACAGATACGAGTTGTTATATATAAGCCTCATGGTAACCACAGAGCAAAACCTAGAGTAAATGACAAAAAATAAAGGTCATCAAACCACAAAGAAAGAGAGTGAGAGAACAATGTAACAGAGAACTACAAAAATATCCAGAAAATAAGCAAAATGGCAATAAGCATATACCCACCAACAATTCCTTTAAATGTAAATAGACTAAATTCTTCAATCAAAAGAATAGCTGAATTGGTTAAAAAAAAAAAAACAAAAAAAAACAAGATTCATCTATATACTGTCTACAACACACAAACTAAAAGGATAGAAAAAGATTCCATGCAAATGGAAACAAAAGAATGTAGTTATCTATACTGATATCAGACAAAATAGACTTTAAAACAAAGAGGGTAATAAGAGACAAAAAAGGGTGTTACATAATGGTAAAAGGGTTAATCCAACAAGGGGACATAACAGTTGCAACATAGGAGCATCCAAATATATAAAGCTACTATTAACATACCTAAAGGGTGAAACAGACATCAATTTAATAATAGAAGGACTTTAATACCTTGCTTACATCAATGGATAAATCATCCAGATAAAATCGGTAAGGCAACATTAGCCTTAACTAGCAAGTTAGACCAGATGAAGTTAACAGACCAGAAAAGAACATTTCATCCAAAAGCAACAGAATACATATTCTTCTTAAGTGCACATGAACATTTTCCAAGATAGATCATGCTACTGAATAACTGATAGGTCAAAGAATAAATAAAAAAATGCCTTGAGACAAACGAACATGGAAATGTATCATACCAAAATTTATGGGATGCAGCAAAAGCAGTTCTAAGAAAGAAGTTCAAAGCAATAAATGCCTACCTCAAGAAACAAGAAAAGTCTCAAGAAAAGTCTCAATCTAACATACTTTGAAGAACTATAAAAAGAAAAACAAAAGAAGCCCAAAGTTATTAGAAGGAAGAAAATAACAAAGATTAGAGCAGAAATAAATGAAATTGGAACCAAAAAAGATAAAAGATCAATACAAGTAAGAGCTGGTTCTTTGAAAAGATAAACAATACCTTAGCTAGACTCACCAAGAAAAAGAGAGAACTCAAATAAAACCAGAAATGTAAGAGATATTAAAAGTGATGCCACAGAAATACAAAGGACTGTAAGAGCCTACTATGAGTAATTGTACACCAACAACTGGACAACCTAGAAGAAATGGATAAATTCCTAGAAACATACAACCTACCAAGACTGAATCAAGATAAAATAGAAAATCTGAACAGACTGATTACTAGTGAAGAAATTGAATCAGTAATCAAAAACCTCCTAACAAACAGAAGTCCAGGACCACAGAGCTTCACTGGAGAACTCTTATAAAAAAACATTTTACAAGGCCAGCATTGCCCTGATACCAAAACCAAACAAGGATGCCATACAAAAAGGAAAATTACAGGCCAGTATCCTTGATAAACATAGATGCAAAAATCCTCGATAAAATATTAGCAAACTGAACTCAACAATACATTAAAAGGACCATACACTATGATCGAGTGAGATTTATTCCAGGGAGTCCAGGATGGTTCAACATCCACAAATCAATGTCCTATATATACCGCACTGTACCACATTAACAAAATGAAGGATACAAAAAATATGAGCCATCTCAATAGATGCAGAAAAAAAAATTTGACAAAACTGAACACCCATTTATGATAACTCTCAACAAAGGAGAAACAGAGACTGTATTGATAAAAAGTAACTGAACATAATAAAGACCACATAAAACAAGCACACAGCTAATGTCACACTCAATGGTGAAAAGCTAAAAGCTTTTCCTCTAAGATTGGGAACAAGGATGTCTACTCTTGCCACTTTTATTCAACATAGTATTGGATGTCCTAGCCAGAGCAATTAGGGAAGAAAAAGAAAGGGCATTGAAATTGGAAAGAAAAAAGTAAAACTGTTACTGTTTGTGGGGCCCCTGGTTGGCTCAGTTGGTAGAGCACATGACTTTTGATCTCGAGGTTGTGAGCTCGAGCCCCACGTTGGATGTAGAGATTACTTAAAAATAAAATCTTTAAGGAGCACCTGGGTGCACAGTCCGTCGAGTGACTCTTGATTTCGGCTCAGGTCATGATCTCAGGGTCGTGTGACTTAACTCCGAGAAGGGTTCCACAGTCAGCAGGGACTCTGCTTGAGACTGTCTCTCCCTCTCCCTCTGCCCTCACCCTGCTCATGTGCTCTTTCTCAAATAAATAAATCTTAAAAACAAAACAAAAAAAAGATCTTAGGGAAAAAAACTGTTAGTATTTGCAGTTGACATGATATAAAATAGAGAGAACCCTGAAGACTCCACCAAAAAATGTTAAACAAATTCAGTAAAGCTGCAGATCATAAAATCAGTATACAGAAATCTGTTGTTTCTTTACACTAATAATAAACTATCAGAAAGATATTAAGAAAATAATCCCATTTACAACTGCATCAAAAAGAATAAAACACCTAGTAATAAATTTAATCAAGGAGGTGAAAGACCTGTATGTTGAAAACTATAGATACTAGTGAAAGAAACTAAAGACACAAATAAACAAAGCTATTCCATGCTCAGGGTTGGGAAGAACTAATACTGTTAAAATGTTCATACTACCCAAAGCAATATACAGATTCAATGAAATCCCTATCAAAATTCCAACAGCATTTTCCACAGAAATAGAACAATCCTAAAATTTGCATGGAATCATAAAAGACCTTGAATAGGCAAAGCAATCTTGAAAAGGAAGAACAAAGCTGGAGGCATCAGGTTCCCTGATTTCAAACTATATTACAAAGATGTAGTAATTAAAACAGTATAGTATTGGCATAAAAACACAGATCAATAGAACAGAATAGAGCCCAGAAATAAACCCAAACATATTTATTTGGTCGATATATTTATGACAAAGGAGCCAAGAACATACAATGGGGAAAAGACAGTCTCTTCGATAAATGGTATTGGGAAAATTGGACAGCCACATGCAAAAGAGGGAAACTGGACCATTATCTCATACTAGACACAAAAATGGATTAAAGACTTGAAACCATAAAACTCCTAGAAGAAAACTAGGCGGTGGGGGCGCCTGGGTGGCTCAGATGGTTAAGCGTCTGCCTTCGGCTCGGGTCATGATCCCAGGGTCCTGGGATCGAGCCCCGCATCGGGCTCCCTGCTCAAGTGGGGAGCCTGCTTCTCCCTCTCCCTCTGCCATTCTCTCCACTTGTGCTCTCTGGCTCTATCTCTCTGTCAAATAAATAAATAAAATCTTAAAAAAAAAAAAAAAAAAAAAACTAGGCGGTAAGCTCCTTGACACTGGTCTTGGCAATGATTTTCTGAATCTGACAGCAAAAGCAAAAATAAATAAGTGGGACTCCATCAAACTAAAAAGCTTCTGCACAGTAAAAGAAACCATCAGTAAAATGAAAAGGCAACATATTGAATGGAAGAAAATATTTGCAAATCATGTAACTGATAAAGGACTAATATTCAAAACAGTAACTCATACAACTCAATAGCAAAAAAAACCCAGCATGATTAAAAAATGGGCAGGAGATCTGAATAGACTTTTTTCCAAAAAAGACATACAGATGGCCAACAGGTACATGAAAAGATACTCAACATTCACCAATCATCAGGAAAACGCAAATCAAAGCCACGAGGTATCACTGCACACCTGTTACAATGACTACTATCAAAAATATTAAAAGTAAGTGTTGGCAAAGATGTGGGGAATGTAAACTGGCTGTGCACTGTTGGTGGGAATGTAACTGGTGTGGCCACCGTGGAACACAGTATGGAGGTCCCTCAAAAAATTAAAACTGAATTAAATATGACCCAGCAATTCCACTTCTGGGTATCTGAAGAAAACAAAAACACTAATTTGAAAAGCCATGTATACCCCTATGTTCACTGAGGCATTATTTACAACAGCCAAGATATGAAAACAACCTAAGTGTCCCCTGATGGACGAATGGATAAAGAGACTGTAGTGCATATACAATGGAATATTACTCAGCCATAACGAAGAATAAATTTTACCATTTGCTACAAAGTGGATGGACCTCAAGGGCATTACACTAACTGAAATAAGTCAGAGAAAGGCAAATACGTGTGATCTCTCTTATATGTGTAATCTTAAAAAACAAAACCAAAAAAATAAGCTCAATAGATACAGAGAACAGATTGGTGGTTCCCAGAGGCAGGGGGTGGGGGATGTGAGAAATGGGTGAGCTGTTTTGTTAAGAGTTTAAATAAGCTGAATAAAAATTCAAAAAGAACGTAATGTTGATTAGTGATTTAATGACTGTAAAACAATCAGAGAATAAAATAATTCTAAACAACACTGGTAAATACAAAAATCCACAACTCAACATCCCTTAATTCTATGTCAGTTGTCCAAAACATGAATCAACTACTAAGTCAGAAAATCTGGAATGCATATTTTTGCAGAGCCATGCTAATGAAAAAAAGAAAAGCTTCTTAGTGTGTATGAATATCTGTTCCAAAGAATGATAAATTTATAAGCAACACACAAACTTCAATTTGGGGAGAGTAATGTAAAACTGTAAAAAAATACCCGTGGTTTTGGGGCACCTGGGTGGCTCAGTCAGTTAAGTGTCCCATTCTTGATTTTGGCTCAGGTCATGATCTCGGGGTCGTGAGATGGAGCCCCGAGACGGGCTACACGCTCAGTGCCGAGTCCGCTTGAGATTCTCTCCCTCATCCCACACCCCCAACCCCTTCACCAGTGTGCATGCATGCTCTCAAATAAATAAATCTTAAAAAAAAAAAAAAAACACCTTGATTTTTCTCTTTATTTGGTATGCTGCCTTTATTTCCATGAAGTTAAAAAAAAAAAGTATAAGGGTCTTTCTTCTTGTGTTCACTTACAACCTTGAACTCTCAGGGGGAAACTCAACCTTCCCGGCTGAGGATGATGGTGGAGGTGATGAAGGACAACCACCATGTGTTTTTTTTAAAAACAAAACAAAACAAAACACCAAAAACCTTATCTTGTTTTTCTCTTTAATCTGGAAGTGACTGGTAGGTTTGAGATTTCCTCTAAGCTCATTTGTATTTTCATGTCTCCTGAACACTGCAGACGTACCTGTCAGCTTTCTCTGAAAGCACTGTTCGTCCGCCTAACTGGTCACTTGCTTAGATAGCACTAAGGGGTCCAAGCGACAGCCTCATACGGTCTCTTTAAGCCACTGCTTACAGTAAAGTGGGGTAAGAGTCTGAGATGCTCTAAGCTGCAGTTCTCCTGCAGCCTGAAAATGCTCACCTACGTCTTATTTATTGTCACCAAGTTTTACCAGATTTTCTAATTCAAGTTAAAGTGAGGAAGTTTTCACAACTAGAATGGGTGATGTTCCACTGGACCATTTGCTGGTCCAAACTCACTGGACAACAGAAAGGACCTCTGGAAACTGGACTGTGCAGACAGCAAGGCTCTCTCGTGGCCAGTTCTGTTCAGCACTACCCGCTTCATGAGATGTCTGAAGGTCAGTTATATGGCGGGGAAGGAAAACCAGGGGCAGGGTACCAGAAGCAGCGTGGCAGAGAGGAGAGGCACAAAGTACCTCACACCTTACTTCTTCTTCTTTTTTTTTAAAGATTTAATTAATTTATTTATTTATGAGAGAGAGAACGAACGAGCGGGGGGGGGGGGTGGGGAGCAGAGGGAGAGGGACAAGCAGACTCTGCGTTGAGCACAGAGCCTGACACAGGACTCGATCTCAGGACTCTGAGATCACGACCTGAGCCGAAATCAAGAGTTGGACGCTTAACTGACTGAGCCACCCAGGCGCCCCAACCCTACTTCTTTTTGAACCATTTCTGTGCATTACTATTTTCCTCTAAATCCTAACCCGACATTCCCGCTGTGGCTCCACAAACTTGGTGTCCAGAGGGTCTCAAGTTTGGTCTAAATATCAGTTTCTCGTGTGGCAAGTGAGGTGTTGGACTATCAGACACCTAAGGTCTGTTCCAGCTCTGCTAGTCTATCATTTGGGAAGGGGTCCCTGTTGTTCTACTGGAACTTCTCACCTGGGTAGTAAGAAATCTTTAAAGCTTTCCAGAAAACAAGGAGTTAAAATTAGAATAGCATACCTTATTAACTAAAGAATATTCATGGAAAACACCCCATTAATTTCAGATTTGTAAGTGTGCTCACAGGCTAACGAATTTAAAAACACTCCATGACCTAGGTTCTGCTTAAGAAAACATCCTTTACACGTATATATCCAAATACATACATGCATATACACATACCCGTCCACCTCGCAGGAAGGGGGGTAAATCTGCAGAGTAAATCTGCATAGACTGCTACTGACTCAATCATTAAAGCATATGTCCTACACCTCACAACTTCTTTGTTCAATCTTATTTATTCTTCCTAACCAAAATTCCAGACAGGGAAGGAATGCAAGGACAGCAAGGAATGAGGACAGAACAGCAAAAGCAAAAAGAGCTATCTTTTTTTACTCCATCAAGAAGGTATATGAAGAATTAAAAAAAAAAAAAAAAAAAAGATAGGGGTGCCTGCTGGCTCAGTCAGTAGAGCACACGACTCTTGATCTCAGGGTCACGAGTGCAAGTCCCACACTGGGCGTGGAGATTACATAAAAAGTAGTAATAAGGACAGAGGTCCAGGAAGTTCTCGATGCAAGACCCTCATTGAGGTAAGAAATCATGAGAGATGGAAGGCACCAAAGAGGGTACCAGAGCCCAGGGAACTAAACATGAAACACTACTCTTGTCAAGCACTACGCTATGTTGTTAAACAGCTACCAAAGCACAAAAGGTAAGTAATTGCCCAGGACCACACAGCTAAAAATTACCAGGGCTAGGGTTCTAACTCATCATTTGGGTTTAATAATACTGTAAATCACTTATAGTAAAAACTGTAATTATTTAATAGCAAGACCTTATTTAATTGTCCCTGGTTGTCCTGGTAATGCCTTTTACAGCTGTTTTCTTCTATGCTGGATCCAATCAAAGTCCACACACTACCTATGGTTAGAGCCTGTTTCCTTAACTCCTCTTTCTCAGTGAAAAAAATCAACATTTCAAAATACACTCGGAGGGGTGCCTGGCTGTCTCCGTCGACATAGCATGCTACTCTTGATCTCGGGATTATGAGTTGGAGCCCCATGTTGGGTGTAGAGATTACTTAAAAATAAAATCTTGGGGCACCTGGGTGGCTCAGATGGTTGGGCATCTGCCTTCGGCTCGGGTCATGATCTTGGGGTCCTGGGATCGAGTCCTGCATTGGGATCCTTGCTTAGCGGGGAGCCTGCTTCTCCCTCTGCCACTCCCCCTGCTTATACTCTCCCTCTCTGGCAAATAAATAAATAAAATCTTTAAAATAAATAAATAAAATAAAATAAAATCTTAAAAAGAAAAAATACACTTGGAAATCCACTTTAGTAAGAAAGACATTTCAATCTTACTCATAAAATGTGATTGACAGAACTTTAAATATCTGTATGAGATATGATTTTAAATTTTTTCTGAAATGCTCAACTATGTTATTAAAATAGTTTTTAAAATTCTGGAACAGCTTTAGTTTAGAAAAATCTCTATATCCCTTCAGTAGGCTGTAAAAAGAATCCAGATCTTCAGATGGTAGGGAGTGCAAAGTAGATAGAACAAGTTCTCGAGGAGGTGAGAACCTCATTTCTGATCTGGAAGAGGGACACGATGAAGTTTTCTTCTTTATGCTTCATTCTTCTTTACAAAAGCACAGCAGGGCTGTGAGCAAGAAGTCCGGAAGAACACGGAGGGAAAACTTTCCTCTGCTAAGTTCTAGGAGGAAGAGTTTCTCTTTCCAGGAGAAAAAGCTTACATAAAGATCTGGTGAGAGTTTGGATACCAGCCTCAAACCTCCATCACTGGCAGCGCCGGCAGGAAACCCCACTGCGCCAAGAATGGTACGGAGTCCACGCCTGGCAGCCCCCTCCACCTACTCACCCACTCAGTTCACAGAAGTAATTCCAGGTCAGAAATCAGAGCTTTATGCCTCACACTGAAGATTTTAACTTCTTCTGTAACAGTTTACTGTGTTTCTGCTCACACACAAAAAATAGAATATTAATTGAACTGTGATTTGGAGTTTCTGAGTATTTTCACGTCCCTCATCCAGTTTAATGTTCTCAAGAACCCAACCAGACAGGGCATTATCATTAAACCCATGTCATAGTAACCGAGGTCCACTGGGATTAGACTTGCTTGTGGTCCCTTGGTTAGGAGTGGTTCTTCTGGCTGGTACCCTAGCAGGCAGCTCTCTTCCTGGACACTGCAATTCTCTTCTTTTCCTCATTGAGTCAAAGCTTAACTCAAAGTAACACTAGAAAAAGTATATGCACAGTAAGCCACATGAAATTAATCTTAGGAAAAAAGGTTAAGCCATATGTCAAAGTATTTAATGGAGAAGCCTGGCTCTCAGAAACCTATCTACTAGAGGAAAAAAGAAAAAGAAATAGAAAATAACAGTAAAAATAGTAATAGAAATAAGAAATAGAAAACCAGGCTCTCTTCCTGGTTAGGAACAAATTATTCCTATTATTACATAATTCCTATTATCACATTACATAACACTATTACAAACATTAGGTAACCATCAGTATTTTTTAAAAATATGAATGAGTGTAATCACTTTATTTTTAATTATTCTGTACAATTTTATCCCTAGCTGTACCTAAGGATTAGGAAGGCTCATTATCCAAAGCAGAAAACATTAGTAAAAAAGGTAACATTCAAAGCCAGAGAAACTTAACTGCAGGGACTGAGAACATATCCTCGTATTACTACTTGCTCAGATTTTCCCAACACATTAATCTGATAAATCACTCTGCTCCACAGTACTAAACATCTGTCTTAATTAATCACAGTCCTATTTATTTATTTATTTTTAAAATTTTTTTAAAGATTTTATTTATTTGACAGAGAGGCAGCAAGAGAACACAAGCAGGGGGAGTGGGAGAAGGAGAAGCAGGCTTCCCGCTGAGCAGGGAGCCCTACATGGGGGCTCGATCCCAGCACCCTGGGATCATGACCTGAGCCACCCAGGCGCCCCAGTCACAGTCCTATTTAAGTACAGAAACTTCCTATCTAGAAAGTCAGGAGTGAAGCCTGTTTCCAAATTTACTCTATCATTTGAGACTGAATTCTCTCTCTCATGGTACTGCTCTGTAAAATTAGAAGTAAACAGTATTTGCAACAAAGTTCAGGCCTTAAAAATTAATCCTTTTTATACTGGCAAAAATTCAGTTGCCTTCACACTGCATCCTTTGGATAGTTATAGGACTTATTTCTCCTCAGCTGTCATCACTTTGCTTCTTTACCACACTATTAACTATTGAAAGAAAAAAAAAAAAAGAACAAACCCAAAACGCGGCCCTACACCTACCTAAGTTTTAAAATCACAACCCAGGAAAACTAAAAATTACACCCCTAAAGAAAAAAAAAAAACTATTTAAAACTGTTTCAAAGTTATACTAAATATTCTGAAATAAAAGCAGGCGTCTCAAGATTCGAGGAGAAAATAAAATACAGCAAGTGTGTCTTCAGGCCTTTACGCGCAAACGCCCTTTGATTCTAACTGGAAAGGAAATCGAGTAAGAGAAAGTATGTCCTTGGAGATACTCCACTTTGGTTGGCAGAATATTCGTATCTAAAAACACGTGAGGGGCGCCTGGGTGGCTCAGTCGTTAAGCGTCTGCCTTCGGCTCAGGTCATGATCCCAGGGTCCTGGGATCGAGCCCCGCATCGCGCTCCCTGCTGCTCCCTCTCCCTCTCCCCCTGCTTGTGTTCCCTCTCTGTCAAATAAACAAATAAAATCTTAATTAAAAAAAAAAAAAATGTGAGATTTTACTCCCTTCCCGGCTTTGACTGAAAATCTTTCAAACGAAAAAACCGAAAGGCGAGCTGGACCCAGCATTTGTATTTCCGTGGCTGCAGGACAGGCGTTCGCGCGCACCTGCCGCGCACCTGCGCTCACCAGCGCTCCCACAGCGCCTCCCACTGGCGCCTCCCAGCCCCGCAGCCCGGCACCGCCACCGCACACCTGGGCGCGCAGCTGCCGGACAGGGGCACCAGGCCCCGCCCGACTTCGGGGACTCGGCGACTTCCAGCCAGGAAACCGCGCCGGGGGCGAGGGTCCTCCTCTCGCTGCCCGCTGGTCCCCCGCCCCGCCGTCTCCCGCCCGGCCGGCCCCTGCCCCGCTGCCCCGTCGGTCCCCCGCCCCGCTGCCCCGTCGGTCCCCCGCCCGGCCGGCTGCCGCCCCGCTGCCCCGTCGGTCCTCCGCCCGGCCGGCCCCTGCCCCGCTGCCCCGTCCCCCGCCCGGCCGGCTGCCGCCCCGCTGCCCCGTCGGTCCCCCGCCCGGCCGGCCCCTGCCCCGCTGCCCCGTCGGCCCCCGCCCGGCCAGATGCCGCCCCGCTGCCCCGTCGGTCCCCCGCCCGGCCAGATGCCGCCCCGCTGCCCCGTCGGTCCCCCGCCCGGCCAGATGCCGCCCCGCTGCCCCGTCGGTCCCCCGCCCGGCCGGCTGCCGCCCCGCTGCCCCGTCGGTCCCCCGCCCGGCCGGCCCCTGCCCCGCCGCCGCCCCGCCGCTCGACCACCGCCCCGCTGCCCCGCCGCCCGGCTACCGCGCCCTTGTGGCTCCGCGTCCCGGGCGGCGCGGACCCGACCTCCGGGAGACCTCGGTGGTTCCGGGGGTCCGGCCCGGGGGTCTCGTCACCTCATGAGGTAGTCCCGAAAGTCCTTGCTCCGGACATAGTCCGCCGCCCTCCGCACCAGCGCGCCCGCCATGGCCGTGCCCGACACCAGGCCGCCCACACTGCCCTCGCCTCCGCTCCTCGGAGCCCAATGACACCCAGCCTAGCGGACAGCACGGACACCGCACCCGCCGCGGGCTCGCCTCACGACAGCCGGCTCCGCCTTACGACCGCGCCGCGCCGACCGGCTCTCGGCCTATGGGAGGACGCAGGGCTGGAAGTGGCGACGCGGATTGGCTCGCTCGCGCCGCACACCTTCTCACCGCCCCTCAGCGGCGCTCGGGGGCGGGGCCTGCTGCCGTAAAACGGCCGGGGCCCGCCGGGGATTGGCTGGCGGTCCCTCCCGGCGCGATGGTGACGGTCCCGACGCCGACGGGCCGGGTTCCTGCGTCGGCATGAGGGTGTATGGCCGCGTCCTCGCAAGGGCACCTTGGCCGGACCCCGGGCCCGCTGGGAGTGCCGGCGTGCACCGCCCGCAGCAGTCCGGGGTGGGGGCGCGCGGCGGCGGCGCAGGAGCCCGCGGCGGCGGATCGGGGAGGGAAGGGGGGAGGCTTAGGTTCGGGTCTTTGCAGACTTCTGCGGGCCCCAAGTGAAGACGATCGGGTCCCTTGAAATGCCTTTGGTGAAGGTGTAGGGTACCGGGCGCACCGCTGGCAGGAACGTAGATTGGATGTAACCGCTTTGGGCTCTGGGCGGGTGCTTGACATTGACCAAGGACAGACCAGCAAGCTTGTGCAATTTCAGATGCACAGCATTGTTTTTAATATGCTCTTTAGAGCCTTCTGTTAATTTCCCACTGCATACGAGCTAGAGACTTCCAATAAAGGAATATATAAAGGGAAGAATGCCTTGCTGAGCCCCTAACCTGGGACCTGAATCTGGTTCTGTTTTACTCTGAGAGCCATGCTTTCCCCATGATTTCATGTTGCCACAATGAGAAGGACTTCTTCCACGTTAATATGTATCTTTGCTACTTTAAATATGGAGCAGGGATTGGGACACCTGGGTGGCTCAGTGTGTTAAGCATCTGCCTTCCGCTCAGGTCATGATCCCAGGGTCTTGGGATTGAGCCCCATGTCAGGCTCCCTGCTTGGTGGGGAGCCTGCTTCTCTCTCTGCCTGCCTCGCCCCACTGCTTGTGCTGTCACTCTCTCTGACAAAAAATTAAATCTTAAAAAAACAAACAAAAATAAATATGGAGCAGGGGCGCCTGGGTGGCTCAGTCCGTTAAGCATCTGACTTCGGCTCAGGTCATGATCTCGGGGTCCTGGGATCGAGCCCCAGTGGGGCTTCCCACTCATCAGGGAGTCTGCTTGTCCCTCTGCCCCTGCTTGTGCTCTCTCTTTCTCTCAAATAAATGGGTAAAACCTTTCAATATGGAGCAGGCTATATGGTCCAATGTATAAGAGAACATAACAGTAGGCAAGAGATCCAGCTACATTATTTCATAAAACTTAAGAAAGGCCTAAACACCCTACATGGTCCCTACACGGACAGAGTATAGAAGGTAAAAATGCAAACATCGCTGAATACTTTGAGTCCCAGGTTTGTGGAGGAATCTCACATGCCCATCCAAGTTCAGAAATGACGATCACACACAGGGGCTGTCCTCAGCGCTTCCCCGTTGACTGTTAGGAACAGGATCTGTGAGCTCACACAGATTGCCGAAGTCGGAGTGGGGGAAAACTGGCCCAGTTACAGAGCACCTGCATGGGCCAGAGTTGTGTAGGCAGCTTGCACACGCTGTGTGTCCAGGGCAGTGCTTGGGTTTGTAGGAGGGTCAGGGTCCCCAGTTGGGTGTCCCATGCAGGGGTTCATGGCAGGCAGTTCTGTGATGCCTCATATGGTCGAAGAAATCTTCTATATGGTAGTAAACTAGCTACATTTTTTCACCTAATTCTCAAAATAGCAAAAAATAAGGAAAAGAGGAAACAGTAGATGTGCTTATGAACTAACACACTTCATTTCACATGTTTTCTTCTGGAAACGGGTTATAATGACCATTTTGTCTGTCTGGGAGGGCTATTGTGATGACGAGGCAACTTTTGAGGCGTACTTAGTGGGTGAGAAAGTGTTTTATAAACAAAGACATGTTGCTTTGTCCGGCTGCCCACTTTTATTCCAGCCCAACACCTGCCTTTCTTTGGCAGTTAGGGAAGCACACATTAGTTTGATGGCTTTAGTAATTTAAAGAATGTAGTAAATAAGTAAGCTGAGAAACTCGGGAGTTCAGTGAGAACTGGGGACACTTGCACTCAGAGGCCTGGGCACCATCTGGAATATGAATGTGTACTGTCTTGCCAAGTTATCTCTTGGGTCCTACCTGTCATGAATCTGTCGTGCTGCCCCCAAAGCTTGGTGAATGCTTTTGGATTAGCAGCCCGTCCCCATCCACTTTTTTCCAGGCTCACTGTTCCCATGGTGTTCCTACAGAAGTCACAAAGAAACAGTTTCACAGGCAAGGAAGCTTCACTTGGCAATTCAGGAATTTCCTAGTGAATAAATGGTGAAGGATAAAGGAAACAGAGACATCACTATTTTGCATTCCCTACTGTAATGAGTGATTTAGGCCACAAACTTCCCAGGACACTAAACCCAACCACTGAAAGGGGAGAGGGAACTGGGTAAACCACAGGAGGCAAACTGTCGCTCCTAGATTGCTTGCTGCTGGTTTATGGGGAAAACAGGCCACGCTTTATTAAGAGTATAGGCAGCTTTCTCCAGTGCTCTGTTCTTGGGACCCTCGGGGGAAATTAAGCCATGCGGGGGCGGGGGGGGGGGGGGGGGAGGTGTTTCTTGGTTCAAGGTATTTAGGAAACTTTGAATCTGACAAGGTTCATTTTTTTTCTGCTGCACTTCTGAGAGCCTTTACTTAGGTCACCTGAACTGTGACAGCATAAAAGAAGCTTATCCCATGTAGCATTTCCCAGATTTCCTGAACCATGGGCCTTTTCGGAAGGAGCATCGTGTAGGATTGGTGGTCGGAGGGTTCCAGTGTCTGTGTGCCCTCCCAGCCAAGGTGTGCCCGCAGAAGAAACCGGACCTTCAAATCAGGTGAATACATCCTGCCCCCTTTTATTTAGCTGCCTGCATTTGGCGAGTCTCTAAAACCCCCTCGGCTTCAGTGTTTTCATCTATAAAACGGAAACAATAAATGTCACACCATACATGTTGTTGAGTTTCTGTGGGAATTGCCAGGAGTAACATATGGACAAGGTCCACAGTGGCCACCACAGACTCAGTAAATGTTGACCTCTTCCTGTATTCCACGTTAGCACAGCTTGAATGCCTCCACGGGCCTACCCACCAGCCTCTTCCCTTTGCTAAGGCTCAGATGGTTTGTTTTTTAATCAGGGAGAGTGTGTAAATATTGCGCCACCTTTAATCTTCCAAGCATTATTTACTCTGTCTGAGGACGAAGGGCTGAGATGTTATCCTGTTCATCTCTGCCCTTGGAGAAAGGTCAGAGGTACCCCAGCCCTCTCTAGGGCCTCATCTCAACTTCTCCTACACGATTGTTTGGTTCTGGGTGTGGTGAAAACCACTCTGGGGAAGCATATGACCGGGGACTTGGGCTGCCTCCATTTTGACCTCAAACTCTCCAGTTGGGTTCTTCTTTCCATCTGGTCTCTTGGCTCAGGGGGAAGACCCTATGGGCAAAGCATCTCCTCAAGGGAACAAAACTACCCCTCAAGCAACAAGGATTGCCCTGAGCCAGCAAGACCCCACCGGTGATTGACTCTGAGACAATGATCAGTTTGACCTTCACTGCCCACCTGCACACAGCCACCCATCTTTGCCCCACATTTACCTACATAAACCTGAAAATATTTTCGGCACTTCGGAGATAGCCTTTGAGACACTAGTTTTCGCTGTCTTTCCAGTGTTGGCCTCACTGAAATAAATCCCTTTCTTCTTTCACAGCCACTCGTGTCCCTGCTTGGGTTTTGTCAGCAGTGACAGCAGACCCAGTGTGTTTGGGACCCCTGGCGCCAAGTGCTCCTGCAAACCTGTGATGCGGTTTTGGAATATAGGTGAGGTTCAGTGGGGTGGAGTCCAGAGCTGACGACCAAGAAAGAATTCTTGACACGTCTTTGGTGCAAAATGGTGGCTTATTAAAGCACAGGGACAGGACCCGTGGGCAGAAAGAGCTGCTGCCCCCGGGCTGTGAGGGGTGGCTGATTATATACTGTGGGTTGGGGGAGGTAAGGAAAACGAGGTTTCGAGAAAGAACTTTCATATGCTAAAGAAGACTCACAGAATACTGGAGGCCTTGCCATTGTCAGGTTAAGGTTGTTTTCCCCTCTAGTAAGGCATTAACATTAAGATAGTTGGGAACTTCCTGGAGGAACCTTACATGCTGCCCACTTCAAGTATCTGTCGATGGGCTGCAGGTTATAAGGGCATTTAATTATATTTACATTCCCTTCTGGAAGCTATTGCTAAGGCTTTTGTAAGTAAACTGAGGAAGAAGACTCAGGTCTTGCAGGATTGTGATCTCTATAAGTTAACTATTTGTTTTTCCTTTAGGACAGCCAGGAGTGCCTGAGGAATGTCTTATATATCCCATGGGGTGGTGGGGTTGCGGGGTGTCAGCTTCTGCTTTGTCCTCAGCTTGCCTTCTGTTCCTTCATTACCTGTGCCCCCGCTACAAGGGCATCAACAGAAATGGAAGCTCACATCTCTGACTACAAACTTAGTCCTTGGTGGGAGCCAGCCTGCTTTCTCTGCTGCAGCGGGACCGAGCTGGGATGAGCCCTTGGGCTGTGACTGCAGAAGCCTGGAAAGCCCTCTGATCTGCCCTCACACTGGCTGAAATTCTACCTTTGTGAGAATGAGAGGGGTTGTGCTGATAGAAAAGGAGTTCTTGGGGAGGGGCTCCCCCTGACTAAACTCAGGACAGTATCAGTATCAGAAAGAACAGTGACTATAAGCATGGAGATGCCTCTTCCCCATGATCCTCAAGAGAACAAAAAGATGTAAAGAAAGACCACAGAATGGGACAACATTTCTGCAAATCATATATCTGATATGGGACTTGCACCTAAGATATTGAAAGAATGCTTACAACCCATTCAAAGAACAAGCAAAGGACTGAAGAGAGATTTCTCCAAAGAAGATACACAAATGGCCAACAAGCTCATGAAAACGTGCTCAACATTATCCGCCACGAGGGAAATGATAAGGCCATACTGCTTCCCACTCCTCAGAAGGGCAGCAAATGGAGCACCAGGTGTCCGTAAGGATGTACAGGAAGAGGCCCCCTCACAGAGTGGAGCAATAGCCTGGAAAACAGTCTGGCAGTTCCTCCAATGACTAAACACAGAGCTGCCACATGACTCAGCAGTCCCACTCCCAGATCTCCACCCAAGAGAATTGAAAACATATGTTCACACAGCCCTTGTAACCAAATGCTCATAGCAGCATTGTAAATAACAGCCAAAAAGTGAAAACAACCCAAATGCTGGATCAACTGACGAATAGATAAGTAGAATGTGGAATAACCATACAATGGAATATTATTCAGCAATAAAAAGAAACGAAGTCTTGGCACATGCTACCACATGGATGGATCCTGCAAGCACCATGCTTATGGAGACGCTAGGCACACGGGACCACATGCAGTACGATCCCACTCATATGAAGTGTCCAGAGTGGGCACATCCAGCGAGACAGTAAATACACGGGTGGCTGTGAGGAACGGGGCATGGGTACTCAGTCTCCCTCCAGGTGATGAAAATGCTCCAACATGGGTTGTGGTGATGGTTGGTACAGCTCTGGGAATGTGCTAAAAACCACCAAATTGTACACTTTAAAGGGGGAAATTGCATGATGTGTGAATTGTATCCCAGAATGATGTGTGAATTGTATCCCAGAAGAGTTATTTTTAAAAACTTAACAGTAAAAAACAAAACAAGACAAAAAAAAAAAAAAAAAAAAAAACACAACTTTAAGAAATGCACAGGAAATAAAAAAGCAAACAACATAAAAACCTGAAACTCCGTTGTCATAATTAGTACACCAACTCTTTTGGTAATTAAAGGGAAAGAAGCATTTACCTGTATGAACTATTTCAGATAGTCCTAGTGATGAAGGAAAGCTCTTCTTCTCAGAATAAGTTGAGCTAATAAATTTGGAAGAAAGGTAGAATTAAAAAGAACACCAGTTTGCAATCCCTAGGGAAATGACGGATTCAGACGAAAATCAGCAAGGAATGCTAAAAACTATTCTGTAGATAAATGGGAGTTGGATCTTTACAGGGATTATTTGCTGTCTGAAAGGGGAAATGCAAATTTACAAGGAGGGATCTAGGAGATCCTACTTAACATTACCATCAGAAGGACAGAACTCTAGTACCTCCTGGTGTGATGCCTCATCAAGGAAACAGCCCTGCAGGTGGGGTCCGCCCACACCTTGAACCTGAATCCAATCAAGCTGGTGCACAGGAAGTGAAAGGATTAAAAGAAGTAATCCAATGAAACGATGAGGAAATAATCAGGCATGTCCAGCAGGTGGAACACTTAATAGGACAGCAGGCCACTGAACCCCTCTCCCACAGGCCCTGGCATGAGGGAAAAGGGACTAGAAATATAACCGGAGTCACATGCAGAACTTTACGTTTTTAGTAACCACAATAAGACTAAAAAGAAATAGGTGAGGATAATTTTAATGCTATAGTTTAGCCCAATATATCCAAAATATTCTTTCAATATATATTCAGTATAAAAATTATTATTGAAATGTTTTATTTTCTTCTTTCCATACTAAGTCTTCACCCAAAATCTCATATGTATTTTACACTTATGATTCATCTCAATTCAAATGCTAAATTTTCTTTCTTTTTAAAAAAAGTTTATGTATTAATTTTTTTTTCTTAGTGATCTCTGATGTAGGGAAGACATTAGGGTTCAAGGCCAAGGGCCAAGAAAGAATTCTTAAGACGCCTTTGGTGCAAAAAGGTGGTTTTATTAAAGCACAGGGACAGGACCCGTGGGCAGAAAGAGCGGGACTGGGGTCATAAGGAGTGGCCCATTATATACTTTCAAGTTGGGAGGGGGTTAGGGAGAGCACAGAGCTCCCAGGTATTTTGACAACAAGGTTTCCAGGATCCTGAGGGGTGCTAGCTGTTGTTGGAAAAGGTCATTTATTATTGTTTAGTAAACCCTTAGTCATGAGACCCTTCAGATGTCTATCAGTGGGTCATATGCTTGGGGATAATTGCCAACATGTATCTTGGGGGGTAGAGATAAAGGAAGTTTCCAAAGGAATTTTTGTGCATTAAAGTAGACTCATGGGATCCTGGGGGTCGGGCTAAGGTTGCCTTTTGCCCTTAACAAAGTATCTACATCGAGGCAGTTGAGCTCCTAGAGGAAGGTCCCTCTGCTGTTTCAAGGACTTGTCACCGGGCTGTAGGGAGTAAGGACATTTAATAAATCTTCTTCTTCGTTTCCCACATCAGTGTCTGCTCCAGAAAACGGAATACGAATATTTTCAATATGTATCACATACTGGAACAAAGCAACAAGAGAAACATCAGTGTCTTGTTTTAAAATTCCAATAAATCGGGGCGCCTGGGTGGCTCAGTCGTTAAGCATCTGCCTTCGGCTCAGGTCATGATCCCAGGGTCCTGGGATCAAGCCCCACATTGGGCTCCCTGCTCCGCGGGAAGCCTGCTTCTCCCTCTCCCACTCCCTCTGCTTGTGTTCCCCTCTCTCGCTGTGTCTCTCTGTCAAATAAATGAATAAAGTCTTTTAAAAAATAAAAATAAAAAAAATAAAATAAAATTCCAATAAATCCCCAATTTCAGCTAACATAGCTGGAGTACCGTCTGTTGGGACAGAAATTAGTTTATCCACCCTTAGCTGTCACTCAAGACTCAAAAATACCCTCTCCCTGGGTTGGCTTTCCAGGCCATGAATTGGCCAAGTTTCTTTCTACACCTGAAACTCTGTGGTTCATTTTACATCTGGTTTCATACTGGAGCCGCATAGGTATATTTTAGATCAATTCATTAGGTATTACTTTGTTTAACCTAAATGATGTTTCAAACAGTGGAAGAACTTGTGTATATTCTGAATATATAATGTCGGTTTAACATGTTTGTCACGCAGACAAATTTTCTGCATCACGAAATGCGGTTTCTCCTCATTCCTTGCTCTTCTCTATGCGTGGTCCTCAAGACACATCACGGATTCTTTCCTCTGACCTCCTGGCCATGACAATGGTCACCTCTATTTTACCTAAATAACCCCTTCAAGCCCCGCCGGCTTCCCACACTGGCGCCTCTCTCAGGGGGAAGCCCATGACAGGGCTCCATCTAGACCTCAGGCACACATTCTCCACCCGTGGTCGCAGTGCCGGAGATTGGGACGGCCAGGTGGATCGTGGCCCGCGTGACGTGAATACGCCGGGAGCGTGGTAACTGTCACAGTGCGGAGGCAGAGACATTAAAACACAGAACGAGATCAGGGCGGTTCTCCAGAAATCTTTCACCCACAAACCGGGTTGACCTTTGCCTGAGTTAGGCTTGTTGACATGGCCTCAAAGGAATTTCCCTGTGGGTCAGGCCACTCGGGGCTGGAATGCCGTCCTAAGCAGCATATCTGAAAGCTAATATTTGGTTGCCCTTCTCTCTTATCCTTGGCCTAGTTCTACACTTAAAAAGAGAAGGTGTAGCTTTACCGAATTCCCTGTCGGTCAAGCAAACACCAGCATCACTGAATCATTAACCTTAAGGGGACATTGCAGGCGGTGACAAACTACCACACTGGGGGCCTTGAACAACAGACATTGATTTCTCACCGTTCTGGAGGCTGGAAGTCCCAAATCAAGGTGTGGCAGGGTTGGTTTCTCTTGAGGCCTCCCTGCTTGGCCACAAGGCAAGCATCTTCTCATCGTGCGTCCACACGGCCGGCCCTCCCTGTGTGTCTGCCTCCGGGTCCAAATCCCCCTTTTTTGTAGGGACATCAGCCATATTGGATTAGGACCCATCCCAATGACCTCCTCTTAACTTGATTGCCTCCCTCAAACACTGTCACACTGTGAGGTCCTGCGGTCCTCCAACATGAGAATTTGGTGGGGAGGAGGACACAGTTCAACCATCACACTACCCACAATTTCTCCTGGGTTTTATCATAACTCATTTCCTGTCCCTCCCCCTCCCGTTTCCCCGTTTCTGTACATGGCGCGTGCGGATGGCGCTGAACTTCAGGTGAGGCTTCTCTGGAGAGAGTGTGTGCGATGCCATCACTTAGGAAGAGTGGTTGCCTGCTAGGCGGGCACGCGGCTTTCGGGACAC